>NW_022601467.1:657786-707826 GCF_009176505.1 Sitodiplosis mosellana
TGTGTGTGTGTGTGTGTGTGTGTGTGTGTGTGTGTGTGTGTGTGTGTCTGTTTCTATGCTTGGGCGCTTGTGAATGTGCGAGAGAGCTGCACAGCACCAAAATGAATGCAAATTGTGAGATACGACAGAACAAGCGATTTTCCTTCATGCCAATGCCAACAACCACATCCAAATACATGTCTTAACTGATTTAAACACACACTCGTTCGCTATAGCTCGCTTGCGCTCTCACTCTGTGTCGTTCTCGCGCGCGCGTTTGACGCGCATACACACCGCCTATCTATAACAGCATTGAGCATTTGGTATTCATCAACCAAACTCCGAACAAAAGCCAAATTCACATTAGAATTTGTGCAATTATTTTTACATGAGATTAGTTCTCGCATCAAATTTTCAAAAAGATAAACCATGAACAAATATAATGGATGCGGTACCGAATAACATTGAGCATATCATGCCATCGCGTCTGCCACCTTTTTTTCCAGCATCGTATACCATTTTCTTTCCGCATCAGGAAAATGTGGAAAGAAAGAATCCGAAAAATGTGTCGAATGAAAGGAAGTGCGATAATAAAATTAAAAATGTTTCATGTAGCAATACCGAAGGCAGATACATGCACATATAAAAGGGAACATTGAACTAAATTAATCGTCAAGCAAGAAACGCGAACAAAACACACCGCTGTACTCGGCTTGATCTCGAGCCACAAGAAGTTTACAATACAATTTGATTAATGGTTGGAAAATTTTAATGTTTTCTTCCAATTTTTTTTTTCTATTTACAAAGTGCATTGAGTTCAGCGAATAACACATGTGTCTCTTTGCTTTTGGTTTGTGCCCGTGCATGCGGGATCAAAATGGTGCACATTTGCACGACGAAAAGCAAGAAAATGACGAAATCGGTGTCTGTTCCATTAAAAAAGGAGGTCCCCTGTTGAACGTACACACGGACACGCACAAGCGCACGCACATTTCATTTCTGAACACTATCATTTTCCATAAAGCATGTCACACATTACGCAATTACTGAGTTTCGGTCGCATTTCCAGCAAAAAGCACATATCAACAAATAATTGCCAAAATCCATTATTCATTGCATGTGACTATTTGCTTAGGTGTTCTTCATTTTTTTTTAACCCCAAAGGTTTATGGCTTCGATTGCATATTTGTAACATATCGAAAGATGTGTGCACCATCGATCGCTGGCTATTTTTTCCGATTAGTCACTTCGTCGATCTATTAAAGAGCAGTCGATGCGAAGCGATGTCTCAACAGAACAATAGTCTAGTTTATGAATAAAATAGTGGATAGTTGCTTAATGGGCGTTCAGGGAGCACAAATAATGGCATTTGTTGTTTGGTGTCATCGAATGCCTCGAATGGGATCAAAAGTGCACTTATATCTTGGGAAAGATTCATCCAGCAAAGCTACGCAATAAATAAACAGAAAATGCGAAAAATTTCGTTCGATTTGATTGTGATGCCGGTACTCAAACTGCTGACGTCTTTTACCAATTCAATCGAATCGAATTCGGTCGTTGAGTTGGAGTTGAACTGAGTTTAGTTTGACTTGAGTGTGTTGCTTCGTCTTCATTTATTCATTTTCAGTTAGATACACTGTGTATTTAGGCATTGCCGTTAAGCCATTAAGGAATATGGCGATGGCGACACATTATACATTTAAACTAGCTGCATTACGAGCAAGAGCAGAGAATATAAAATCATAAAGTGTGTTTTTGCAATTGCGATGAGAGAATGATGTGGCAAGGTCGAAAGATATCTGAACAAAGTTACTCGAATGAGCCCCACATATACGCTCACACAAAATAAAGTGAAACAGATGATTTGCAGCAATTCAGTAATTGCACGATGGAAAAGGATGGAGCAAGAGCGAAAGCGAGAGCGAGAAAGGGCGAAAGAGGGGAGAAAAACAAGCAGAAAAAACAAGCAAACAGATAAACGCAAAAATTCCCAACCGAAACCAAAAGCGAAAGATGGCATTAAAGTATTTTGGTAAATGTACGAAAATTGTACACATGGCGATTCATATGTGATATTGCATTTTATATATTATGCATGTCGATGGATGTAAAACCATTTTGTAACAGACTCACTTGCCTCTGCACACTTTATAGCGATGACGACGACGATGAAGCTAGTGAACGAATTGAATTGAGGGTAGCGAACGCTCCGGAATATGTGCTCGTCATACCAATCCAAATGAATAAAAGATATTTGGCTCTTTTTCGAATCCTCAAACCAATCCACCAAAGTTGATCCATCTCATTTTCGTGTATCTCAGCTTATAATGTATCTGAGCATTATAAATATTAGATCGAGTTCGTACGAATAGAGTTGGAATAAAAACCAAAAAGTGAAGAAGAGAAAAAAAAATAATACTGAAAACAAAATAAAACGAAGAGCGAAACGTAGGAGTGAAAACACGTACACAAACATGGAAAATGGGAATTGTAGAAAGCGATGTGAAGAACGAACAGTTTTGCAACTCTTGAAACGTCTTGTTTTTCTGATACTATATTGAATATAGTATAAATGGGAAGTGCAATGCATTTTTTATGCGCAAAACGCCTTCACTACTTACTCGATGTCATTGTTGCCATCATCATTACCATACAGCTCTCGACTATGCTAGATATGCACATTTTGCTACAGTAATTTTTGTGTCAAATATTACATTTTCAATAATTTTCCTCAATATTTTTGCGCAAGTTTTAATACATCTTCATAGCCGAGAATGGGATTCTATTCGTGGATGTCCGTCACGAGTGTAGGATTTATGAATAAGAATGTTTGTCGCTGCCACTTTAGATGCATAAATATTTTATTAAATATTACTCTATTCTTTGGTCTCTTTCGCTAAGCAAATATATGGCAAATTAAAGTGGTCACAAGGTTCGTGCCCCTCTCACATACCGCACAATCATTGTTATTTCGTCTCATTTCTCCAGTTAAAATCGCGGTTGAACGATCGATCGATCGATTGCTTTTGATCGAGTTCACCCAAATGTTGTCATTGCATCTATTTTACGTCAAATATTATGCCTGAATCCTATTCCGTCATACACAATGTGAACGGTTTACGAGGTGATTGAAAGCACAGACGAGACGAAGACAAAAAGTACTTTCATATTTGTAATATAAATAATTTATAAAGCTGCGACAAAAAGAGGGAAAAAAATTATGCGGCATGTTATTTACGAAATGGAAAAAAAGCTTTAAAATTATGGCGGATAACGTGATATTGAAAAAAGTATCATTTTTTTCCCAATATGTATTTGATTGTGTACGCGCGCGACCTGATGAATAACAACAACAACAACAAAAAATGCTCATACATACACAACGTCATCGGTTAGTATTGCAAATGCACGATTTTTCCTTATCGGTTTAAGTTGATGGCCCTTTCTAGCTGTGCACTGCTCCACATCGGTGACGGTCTGCGGACGGATCCACATTCACACAAAACTCATTCTCATAAAATAATTTTCTGGATTTTTTTCCTTCTAAAAAAAAGTGCTGTTGCAACAAGCGAAAGCGTATTGAACGTTTCACATGTAGTTTTTCATTTAAAATTCCATAACTGTCAATATTCGCGGCGTTCGTTCAAACAAGCAAGCCAGCCAGCCAGCAAGCAATGCGAATATAGACGCGGGATTTTTGTTCTCGACATTTCATATCGCTTGACAAAAAAAAGGAATACTTTTTTTTGTCGGTTCATTGTGTGCGCGGTGCCTCTTTTTGCCCGTTTGGAATGCTTTCTATAATTGTTTTTTTGCGCGCGCGATTTGTTTATTTGTTGGCAGTCAGTATATAGTATTTTCCGCTGGTTGAGGGTTTTTGTCTTGTTTGCCACATTCGATTTCTACACGTAGGCTCTGGGCAACAACAGAACGACAACCATTTGAAACGTTCGTGTTATGTCGTCATTTCGGCTTGTCGTTAAACATTTATAAATAAATAATATATAATAAAAATTGACGAGTACTGGTAATACAAGGTAATCGACATCATTTACCTATGCAGTGCATAGCCTGACGATTTTTTTCTTCTTCATCATTCCTCTGTGCGGATTGGTTCTTCGTTCGCTCTTTTTTTCGCTCTCTCATCGAATTGTTTTTTTTTTCGTTGGTTCTCCCTGTCGTTAGTGCTGCCGGTTTTATAACGTTTTTCTCTTCTCTCATTTCACTAGCATTTTTGTGATTCATTTTTTGCTCTTCATTTGTCGTCCTCGACATTTATTTATTTATTTTCTTTGAGTATTTTTTGTGCCTTCATTTGTTCTTTCGTTCTTTCGTTCGTTCGCTCGTTTGCTATTGGCGAATGCATTTAATATGGGTAATTTTTGTCGTTATTACATATGCTTTGAAATGAAGCGAACGAAAACGCACATTCTCTCATTGTTTCATGTTTCGTGCATCGCAGCCTGTGTGCCGATGGAAGTAATAAGGCTAATGTTGACGAGAATCACAACGTAAATTGAATAAAATAAATTGAATGCTGATTTCGATGTGAGATCATTTACCATAAATATAAAGCTCACTGTTTCAGTTTCAGTTTCAGTTGTGGCCGTTCATACTTTTGGTTTTTTGCTTCTGCAGTTTCATTTGTCGGACTGTGTTGTGTGCAACTTTTTTCTTCTGCGCTCCACCAACATGTGTATCCATTTTTATATTATTAAGCGCAACTTTTTCAATCTCTTTACTCATTACTACCGATTGACTTTTCCTCTTTTTTCGGGCTTTGTTTTGATTTTTTGCCGTTTCTGTCCTTCTTATGGCTCTCTGCTTCAATATTATCCAAACTAAGACTCAATTAAGCAAAGCAGAAACTTTATTGGTATTCTTTAACAAATTCATTCAGTAGAAGTATTGGTTATTTGTTTTGCCGATACAACAAAGAAGAAGAACAACGACAACAACAACAAAAAACGTACACAATCACACTGGGGTCTTATAAAGCTTTTATTATTACATTATTTTATAATACGGTCCCAATAAGCGTTTCGCCAGAAGAGCACCACTGTCATTATTACGAATTATTACATTCAATTACTGTTTCCATTTATGACGGCAGACAGTAAACCCATTGGGAATTCATTATTTGGTATAATTCAACAGAAAAATAAAATAATCGGCAATATTGCAAAAAAAAAAAGAAGAAGCAAAAGCGACTTGCAGTCATCTTATTTAGGCCGCGGCTTTGATTCACCACAAATGACTAACAGATGCATTCACGTCTCGCATAGGTCGACTCATGAAATTCGCTTGAAACGTTTCTATTTAAATAATTTGAAATTGTACATTGAATTATATGAAAAACTTTTGCACACAATCAAAGTGAGGATTGGCGAAAGAAATGCATTTGAGGCTGATAATAATAGCCTATTATGTGATTTATTGTGTATTTTCAAAGGCAGTTTAGTTCGATTCAAAATTATCCCCAGGAAAAGACCAATTATTACGAATATTCGTAACGACAGAGGATCTGAGGAAACATTTTCGAGTGCTGCACAGATAGTAATGATCTACATGAAAGTTCATCGAATCAAAGCCGAAACGAAATTATAAACATAAAACAAAGATATAACTCGTGCAAGAATGTGTCAGATAGATTATTTTACCCACATAAGAAGCTATAGCCAAATCATATATATTCCCGTTATTGGCTCAAAGAAACCACTAGACTGGCAATCTCATTCACAGTTGACCCGAAATCGTCTCAATTTCATTTGTTTTCTCTTTTTTTTTTGTTCGTTGTTGTTTGCTCCTTTTTGGTGAATCGCTGGCGACCGCGTGTGCCCGTTTGCTCTGCGCTCCACGATGTTCGTTCGTGTCACAATGACATACGGTTCGTGTACTTTTCCTCTCATATTCGTATCATCATTTTTACGACGGAATAAAATTGTAATAAAACCGCTATAAAATTCTGCTTTTTTTATTGTTACGGGTAATTTTTGATGTGGATCGTTGCAACCGCATTTCGGTTGGCTATGATGCGCGCTGTGTGTTGATTTCGTATTTTTATGTGGGAGCTCTCTTGTTTTTATGACACACCGTCTATACACTATACACTATACACACATAAATATACATATTTCACTTTGCTAACACTTTGTTTTCGTCTCCATTTGCTTGCATATTTGATCCTGGTAAGTGATTGACTATGTACCATCCACAACGAATTCATTGATGTGCAAATGTCACACATACTTTTGATCATTATCATCACTATCATCAACCAGAATTAGGGACTTTTTTTTACGATTTCGTTTACAGTAGTAACAGCAGCATATTTTTCGGTTCGTTCGTTCGTTTGTGTGCACAATTGAAATGCCCCGATTTGCATAATCACCGATACTAAGCGATAATGGATGGTACTTTTATGCATTCTCATCCTCTTGCTCCGCAGCAATCATTTACAAAGTTATTACATTGACAATAGCCCAACAATTTGTTCTCACCATATTTAATTTGTCTCTCCTCTCTCATTACAGGTTTATCAATGCAAGACGTAGAATTGTGCAACCAATGATTGATCAATCAAACAGAGCAGGTAAGACGCACGACATTCATTCGAAAAACAAAAACAAAATCGCGTTATATATTGCCACGATTTTATGAACAAAAAGAATGACCGAATTGAGTCTTTCACAAGTTGAACGCCGGTCACAATGGGCGTAAAATCTGTAAAATTTCCAAACACACAAATTGATTTTATCGATATCGATGGAAGCAGTAACGATCCATGTAACTCAAGCATAGTAAATGTTGCCGAAATTATTCTAATCTCAAACTAAATAGTCGATCCGAAGTCGAGCGAACGACATGAAACAACAAATGTTGGAGAAAAAGAGGGCGACACCAAAGTCGTAAAATTAAACCTTTTTATGATTATTGCAATGGCAGGTCTGATGATGCATTAGAGATAAAGTTGATCCAAACTTACAATGAGCAATAACAACAGCAGCAGCAGCAGAAAAGTCACTAAACAAACCAAAAACAACCCCAACGTCATGGCATCACATCACAAACTTTTTTTTTACTTTACTATTAACACATTTGTTTTGGCATCGATTTTTCGGTTTGGCACAAGCCACACACACTCTCGCTGCATACAAATCCGTACCGAACGCCGCACCGAAATGTTTTGGGAAAAGATTAGAAAGTTTGGCTTGAACAATATCGCAAGTGATAGTGACTGTTTGTGCACATCTTGACTAACTTGTCATAATGTTTGTTTTATGAAGTCGCCGACGACTACGACGACCGTCTGGCACGGCAGCGAAATGAATATGGCATTTTCAGATGAATTGGTCGTTCGGCTGGACGGAATCGGTGACTTAAACCTAAAAACAACTTACGTTTAATTTTTGCATACAATATCGATTACAATCAGTTTTTCTCTCTTCCTCCCTCGATGTTTTCTGTGTTGAAATTTATTAATTAGTCACAATTTTAGTAGACAAAAAACATTAAAACAATTAGCGAGCGCATGTTTGCTCTTTAGCACGGTAATGTGCGATGAGTGTTTATGTTCACACATTGGCCGCATACACTATATCCATTTCGTATTACACAATCATATAATGCGTTGTATGTGAGCATAGAATGCCCATATCGGGATTTTTAATGTGCGATGCTCATATTTTTTGTCGCTAGTTATGTGTAAAAATCGTGACTTTTCGCTTGTAATGAGCATAGTGATGAGATGGGTTTTGGCTTTTTTTTGGTCTGTTGTCTCGCAAGTGTGTGAAAAAGAAAATCAATTGAGCAAGAGATAGAGAGCGAAAACCGCGACCGCATAAAGAACATGCATACGGTATCCAGAATACGAATTGGAGACAAAGCGCGCAGAAACAACAACAACAACGGCGAACGTAATGAGAAAAGATACATTTAATGGCAATACGTTTCGATAAGAAAATACACAAATCGGCACAGATTCGATACAAAACCAAAAGATATACGCTTAAATGGAAGTCAACAAGCAATGCTTGTGACATTACTCGCTTGCACATACACTTGTTCTTCGCTTGCACTCCCCGTCTCGCATTGGCTGTTGTACAAAGAAGAAGAAAAAAACAAAGTGGGAACGAGATGGTGAGATTGAGGGACAGAGAGAAAGAAGAAATGTGTTGCTGAGACCCAGTTCGCGTCGTGCATTCGTATTTGACCTTTTAAGCAATTCATTTTGCATACTTTTGTTGATTTTGCGAGCATCAAAGTAGAGCTTCAAAACTGAAAGTGCCAGTGTATATTGCAATATTCCATAATGTGCATCCAGTGTTTTTTGTTCGGTTTAGCAGAACAACATCAACAGCAGCAGCAGCGATGGCGGCGGCAACAATACCACTAACGAAGAGCATTGCAGTTTATATTTTGATGTTAATGAAAAAGATACAAACGTACATACATTTTCCATATCCAGTTTTTTTATACAGTGGCTTTTTGTGTTCTAGCTCTTTTTCCTGCAAAATGTACAACTTCAAGCGGTAGCACATGTTCCACTATAAAATGACAATAAAATGCTATCTTTTCGCTTGCAAAATGTTCGCATTTGTGCGTTATTCTGTAGATATTAATTAGGGTATCGCTCCTTTCATTCCTTGATGACGTACACATATCGCGAGCCCAGCTAATGCAACTGTTGGCAAATGTTGCGAAACGTGTTTTTTTATTTTATTTTGCCATTGAATCGTACATCGTTGCCGGGACACCCTATAACCGTATGTGTGTATACCAGTATAACCGATAAATATGTGGTGCAACCGAGAGTAAATACAATATAAAGTGCAAAATCATGTCAACAAAGTTAGATTAATACCACTTTGGCTTACTGTCATTGATGCAATATTATATTGTATTGTTTATTCTATAAACAGAAGTATTAGTCAACTTAGTGCTATTTTCATGCAATGCACGGTGCACACACAAACACACACAACGCACAATGCATATAACATACATTCACAAAGCAATATATCACTCGTTCATCTAACGCAAATAACCACCATCAACAGAAGACACGAGACTGAGAGATACACTCAGTCAAAGTTGGGTTTCTCGCTCGTTCACACAAAGCGAATCTGCTCGATTTTCACTCCACATACGTACAGTATAGTATGAATGCGGTGCATTACTGATGGTGATATATGATACTATTATGGTATTTTTTTAATGCCATTTTGGCGGCGACTTTTTGCACACTTGCCACGCGCTAATCTTCAATTTTTGACAGAATTTATGGGGATCACTTTTTGACTTTATTCATTTCATTATTAAATTTCATCTATGCTTCAATTGAATTCACAATTTAAACGAATTGTGAAACGAAAAGTGTTTCAACGTCATACGATTAACTGACGACAGCATAAATGTTATTCTGTATTTTTGATGCTAGACAGATCACAAAACATTGATTAAAATGTGTAGCCAAATATCGGTTGCACGTAGCTCAAGTGATGAGAAAACGGAATAAAATTTAGCTAAATTGCAATTGTGAATAGATTTTTTTGGAATTACATAAAATACTTCATAACTGGCCAAAATCGACTTTTTCGATCACACATTGTGCATTTCACAAATGAGAATGTCATTGTTATGAATGTGAAACCAAGTAAATCGTACAATTTACTATGACTCGTAACCGTAATCGGATAATTGCAAAGTTTTGGTTTGATTGGAAGCTCCGAATCAAGTATCGACATCGACATCGACATCGCCATCGCCATTTTATTTTCAGGATGTGAAAGGATCAATTAATTGCAATGTGATATATATTTTAATGGCTTACAATCGAATTGCCGCGTTACGCGCCGTTACGACAACGGGCAATCGTGGGCCAAGGTGTAGAGTATATATACGCATATAAAACGATGCTTGTGTGCAAGTGTCAGTATGTGCACATTCGTGCTCGCATAAAGTGATGAAGCGGCAATCAACTCATTGGAGAGGTCATAAAGCACTAGTACCTGAATTTAACAACTTGGGCCATCATATGTCGTTTGGTTATGTCTTTACAACCACAATAATTGGTTTAGTTTTCGCTTGTGTGCGTTGGTGGAGCCGGAGACGAAGTCAGAGCCGCACTTTTCGTGCGTACGTATGTGTACAGATGCAAACTAGCACAGTTTGGGGAATAATTAGCGATACCCAAATCATTTATCATGAACGGTTCAGGATACACACAATCGCACATTAATAAAACAGAGAATTCACATAAAATTAGAAATAAACCCGGGTTCGAGAAAATGGTGCGGTGTGCGTGTTACGATGTGTGTGTGTGTGTGTGTGTTTATATGTTACAAGACGGGCAAAGCACTCGGAAAAGCGGTCAAATTGTGAAAACCATCATCAACGACGAAAATCCAAAACGGCATAACGTACGAAACCCATAAACGGTTCACTAATTAAGAAACTGGCTACTTGAAAACGAAGTGAAAAAGCCGAATGCAACAACACTCACAAAAACGCTGTTGATCGTTATATTAGTGTCATAGGAGTCGTTAAGAATGCCATTTCACGCACATTTGATTTGCCAAAGTCAATAAAACTCTTAGGCTCTTTTGTTTTTGTCCGGTCGACGGGCATCTTTGGACATAAATCTGTCATGGTGCTTCACAACGCAAAACTTCCCTCTATTATCAAATGATGTTGGAGAAAAATCATTTTCGGTTCAATTTCAGATGAGCATAACGATAAATTTACGATTACATATCGACCGGGCAGAAAAAAAAAACACACACACACACACAGGCATTCCATTTCGATTGTGTTTGTTGTGTATGTATGTGTTTTTGTTTGTGGGGCATTTATGTGTGCGCTGGCATTTTGCAAACAATTTTTGGTCTGGTTGAATAGCGTAAAACTTTTCTCCTCCGAACTTTTAATTTCGTCGGAAAAACTTGGATGTGCCCGGTTTCATTTTAAATAATTCAGTCCAGTGGAATGAAAACTTTCGAATCTATTGATGCACGTGTTGCAGAAACGTTTATAAATCAAGATCAGTTTGCTTTCTTTCTCTCGTTTGGCTCTTCTTCTTTTTCTTTTTCTCTTTCTCTCTCTCTCTCTCTCTCTCTCTCTCTTTTCGGAAATGAATAAATAAATAAATAACTAAATGATAGAAGGTACACGGACAACATTCGACTTGTGTTCGATGCCAAAATGAATAGAGAGATAGATACATTCTGTAGTGCACTTATGGATGCGTGTCTGTGTGTCTATATATGTGTGTGTGAAATGCTTATTCTAGCATAAATAAAAGCCATAAATTATTGTATAATGTTACAAAAGAATTTAGCAAAAATAGATAGAGCGATACCAAGGGAAAAATGAAAGTAAAAGGCCAACTGAATGCCGAAAAAATCGGAAAGAGCGCAGAGAACCAATAACATAAATAGCAGGAAAATGAAACAAAAATTACGCGAAATAGAACTAACAAGTAGAAAATGGACAGTGTACCATACCGAGAGAAGAAAAAAGTAGCCAACGAAAACATCAAGAGAAGAGGAATGCGTACTAGACGCATCGAAGGAGCGAGAGAGAGAGAAAGAGAGAGAGAGGGAGGGAACCAAACGGGGATGGATAAAAGGAATCCATGTGACTAACAAAGGCATTAATAACGGCTACAGCAAAGATGCGCAGATCCTACGTTTATGCTTTGAAAGCGGTAACCTTCCAATATTTAAGGAAGAAGGAAATGCGAACCGGAACTTTTAACAGTGAATTTCTTCAGCGCCGAGAATTCGAGAGCATTGTGCGCCTTCAATGAAAACCAATCTTGATCTCGATTCGCGAGACAGCTTATTCAAGGAAATCGGTAATGCGAATGGTGCAGGATGTATCGTATAGCGACACACACACACACACACAAAATTACGTATACATGTAAAACGCAAAACATGCAGGATTTTCATAATGGAATAAATATGATGCAATCTATGTTTTTGAAGCACACATAAATACTAATTCAGTGATGGAAACCCGCAAAACGCAATCTAACCAAAATAATCCGAACAATATCGCCAAACAAAAGACACTCGCACATCATCGGCATTTGGATAAAGCGATGAAGGAAGTTCTGTTTCGTTCAGCTTTCCTGCATAGTTTTTTTCTTCTTCCATTCTATTCTTCACTTTCAATATCTCCTGGCAAGCACAGCACATTTCATGGCGAGCGAACGTGTACGCCAAAAGAATGAAATTTACATGCAGCTTCAGCAGTACTTGTGCCATGGCTGTCGCGCATATTGTTGTCATACAAATAGTTTGTGGCGATATTTGTTTACAATGGAGCCAATGGTGCAGTTGTAATTTCTTAAGCACATCGCATTCATATAAAACTGATTACGAATAATTTATGGATTCCATATTAGCTACACGTATCCGGCTTCAACATTGTTGATTGCAATTCATTTGATATATTCCGTGTTTAAGTCACATTGTGTCGACTTTCGTTCAATTTGTTCAATGGCAGCAAGCTTTAATGTTTAATGTAAATTCGGCCATTGGCAATTTTGCTTCGACGCCAATACAAGTTGATTGCAACCACCATCATCTCTCGTACAGTTTTGCTGTATATACCGATACGAATACATATACGCATTGCTAAGCATATAGATGTATGTATACGAAGCCAGTGCAGAAATAATATATTCTTATTAACGTAGCCAAAGAAGTGGTCCAATGGATTTCTTTCCCACCCGAAATCGAATGGAGATTGTTAAGCGAGCGAAACAAAATTTATGGCGGTGAATTTGTCCCCAAACAAACACATTTCATCGATACAGGTGATTGGGAAAATGTCGATGACGACAACGACAACGACCGTACCGCATCGCACCATTCCACCTCGAATGGATCCTTTTCATGTTCAAAGCCCGGTGCATAAGTAATCGAAATAGTTGAAGAGTTCTTTGCGTGCAAACAACTGAAGGATTTCGATGTTTTTGTTGAGTATATGTTGACTGAAAGTTAAGAGTCCTCATCAGGCGATAATCTACTCGTAAATCAACGTTTATCCGCCGTATACAACGTGCGTGAGTGTGGGCGACAAATAATAAAACAAACGCAGTTCAACAGTAAGTGCATTGTTTTATTCACCCGGAAAATGTACAGAGACGAGCACACAGATCACACACACACACACACACACGCCCAAGAAAATGAGCTTTCATTTGCATGTGCATGCATGCTCTAAGTTTCTCCTAACATAAATTGGTTCCTTCTTCGGCCTCTCGATGCGAAAATAGGAAATAAGACAAAAACGCCAAGGGAACCAATACGGATTAAATAGCATCGTTCATGTGAACGATATCGAGATGAGTGTCGTTCGCCGCTACATATCCTTCCAATCGATAGGCACTTTGTATGAGATATGCGAATAATAAAACAACTTCAGATTATTCGAAAATCTAAGCCACGCACTTATCGCACGACAATGGAATGCGAAATCGAAACACGAGCCTCGTATTTATTAGACATCATTGTGCCATGGCTCTAGGTCAAAAACAATGAAATTGATTCGCTCTCCGTAAAAATTGGATGCTGCAGAAGCAAAATCGAACGAAAAAGAGAAAGAGAAAGGAAAAGATCAAGCGGAGCAAAAACCAAACACAAAATGTCTGATGGCCGAATGACGGCGGAAGCTAGAAAATTTGTATGTTTGTGTGGATATGAGAAGTGGGTGGTCGATTGTTGAATATGTGCATTTGCTTTCATTTACTTTGCACGCATTTAGGAAATTGAAAACAAATACCTAGCATTCAGTGCGTCACATTTGCCGTTAACAAGCGCATGATGCAGCATAGTGTGGCAAAAGCAATGTAAAAGCAACTGAATTAGAGAGTATTTGGTGTGGTGGCAGTATCGGCACTGGCTGTAGTGATGCCTGGCGAATGAGGAAAACATAACGATATTGCTTGATTGATTACCACATACTTTATGCTTACGATATGGTTGTTATTCAGGATTTTCATCATCGTCTTCGAGCATTTCCACACGGCTTTCTTCTTACCGTTTTCCGCATTTCATTTTATTCTTCTACTATAATGGTCGCACACACACACACTCCTTCCTTCGTTCTATCGGAGAAACGCTCTGAATCGGAAAATGCAAGAGAAAATGTGTATGCGAAATAAAAAAAAGGGGAGCAGCATCAAATCAGGAAAGAACACAAAGCGAAACCGAAACTCGAAACTCGAAACAAGAAACAAATGTGAAACGATTTGCGATGAAATCGGAACAAGGAACCACGTCGAAGGCAAACTATTTTCATATTGAATGGTAGTATGTATGCTTGATGTGGCCCGAATAATGTTTTTAAATTCTATTCGATCCATCCGTCTTTCCGTCAAAACTTGTATGCGAGCGCCTCTTGAACCGACCATATACACTCGAACTTAGCCAGAAAATAATCTATTACGAAACATTGGATCGTAATATGGCAATGTTCCAGGAGATTAACTAAACCATTTTCAACGCATTTATGAATCGAATGAATGCATGAAGTGTGTGCTAGAGCCAAATGTGTACTCTTAAAGTTTATGGAAACATTCGAAATTCTCCGGTTCACCCGATCGACCTCATTGAGACGAAATGATGATTAAAAATGTCCAAAAAATGCAATACACCTTTCACATCCAATCGCAATCAATGCACAAATTATTCATACACTAATATGCCAAGTGGCTTTCTCTGGGGCAAAGACAAAGTTATAAATACGTCTTATGTGTGCTACACGTAAAATTTCAAATGGAGCCAGAGAGAGAGAGAGAGAGAGAGAGAGAGAGAGGGAAAAATGAAATAGAATCGTTGAATGCTTGTGCATATTGGAAGGAAGCACGATGCGCTGAATAGAGAGTAGATGACAACGAAAATGCGCGTCGGAAAAAAAATGATAATCCATACATCATGAGTAGCTGGCGCACGAATGGTGACTGGCGAGTGGGAAATATGTGTTTACATGCAAATATAATATCGTTTTCTTCGAAAATTATGTTTGTGTGTATTCAAAATGAAATTGAAGATCCGAAGTGTGCCCGCAAAAGTGGAGCTGCAGAGTGAGGAAAAGATGAAAAAGGAGCAGCAAAAGAAACTAGTGAAAACATCGTGAATGTTTTATGAGTGGATATATTTGCTCTTATGATACATTTTTCGCCTAAGAAATGCGTGCAATCGATGTGAGCGTCGTCATTTTTTCCCGTGCTACTCCGAAATTTTCGCAGAACATAAATTTTACCTTTTTCGCTATCAAACACACAAGTTTTGCATCTTAAATTATCCGCATCCCTTATTCCGTGCTCTTTTCGCGTTGCTCGAGCTCAAATAATTTTGCATCAAAAATTACCACATCTAGATGTGTTCCACACTTTGCTCAATAACCTTGGTGCCGCGTCGTTATTTCATCTTTTCTCTCTTTTTTTCCCTTATTTCCTCTGCTCTCCCAATCTCATTCGTTCGCATTTCACGGAATATGTCTGCATCTAGTTCTCCAGTTTACTTGCACTTATTTCTCATTCCGAACAACGCCAATTTCCAAGTTCTATGGAAGAAGCATCGAAGATGGAAGCAGAAAAAAAGTTCATTCCATGTTGGTTTTGCATTATGTTTTAGCAATGAGATGCTCTGGCAGCAGTGACATTCTCGCACAAATACAGCCATCGCACCCGGGATTATGTTCAAGCAAATAAATAACAAAATTTTTAATATTTAATATGATACATCCGTTATCATAATTTAAAGGTGTTAAGCTACAACATGTGAGGATGGCACCAAAAACGCAACACTTATCACAAAAGGCACACATCTCACAATAATAACAATAACACCTAGCATCGAAACGTCGTTCGTATCGGATGGCTTTCTTCTCGGGTTCTGCTGTTTTTTTTTCTGCTCTGCGCTATCTTTTCTTTCTCTCCTCTGTTCATTGGATCACACGGGCTGCTGCCATAAATAAGTAAATACGAACAGATCTGCTTTTCAGCGAACGAAGGTGTTGCGATACGATCTGTTACAAAAGAGGGCTCGAAAATGCTCTGGTTGTATTTGATAGGAAATGTATTTCATATACAGATGACGCAAAATATACGAATATTTCATGTTCAAACGAATCTCATGTTCTATGAGAAATTTAGATGGCAATATAGAAAGAATGAAAAAACAATGCGATTTTGAATCGAGCGAATTTGTCGACGATTCTTTCAAGTCGTCGAGCTTCTTGCATTTTGACTCGAACGACTAATCGTAATCTATCTTTTTTTAAACAGTTTTTACTCCACACGCAGGACCATCGGCCGCATATCCAGAAGCAATGGGCTACATGATGGATGGCCAGGCGCATATGATGCAAAGACCTCCAGGCGATCCAGGGTTCCATCAAGGCTACGCACACTATCCACCAGCAGAATACTACGGACACCATTTGTAATTACCATTAAAAGTGTGTGAACGGTTTTAGGTAAGTTTTCCGAATGGCATTTCCTCTGTTTTTTCCTCTATTTTTTTTTCATTCCCCTGGATAGTACATGTACCATTGTCCACCTAAAGAAAAATCCAAACAAGTGATCAATTGCATTCGATTTAATGTTGTATTTTTTTCTTCTTTTTTCATTTTAAAATCATAGAATATCTAATTCTGCCCCAGTGAGAGCGCGTGTTGCATATAAAACAAACAACAAATTCAAATAACATTTAAATTAATGGAAAAATTCAGTGGAGAATCACATGTTACCAATCAATTTATCTTATTTCGTGCATTTTTGTTCAAGAGATCAGCAATAAAGTGTCTCTGTGAATGAAAATCCATCAGCAGAAGAGAGCAAGAAGAAGTTGCCATTTATGGGCACGGAACATCCGATACGAATTTACACACAAAGACCTCGAGCCATTTCATTATAGTATATAGTGAACGTTGTGGATCGAGCTAGAGACACAGCACCACAAGCATTTCAAGGAATCGAAGAAAAAAAGTAATGAAGAAAAAGCGGAAATAAAATGGGTGAATTTATTGAACAAGAATGGAGGGTAAGAGAGACACCTACACACAAATATATGTATATGAAAATCTACAAAAGAATTTAGATGTGGCGCTATCAATCCAATTAGGTCCTTAGACATAATGAGAAAAAAAAACAAACAAACACACATAAATTTATGGAATAGTTACATGCATACAGAGCAAAACACAGCAGAAAAAACAGATGAAAAGAAAAGTGAAGAAAGAATGGAAGGAAAAAATTATGAAACCTAACAATTAAGTGAATTATTTTAAAAATAATTAAAGTATGTAATAATTAATGATCATATTGATAGAAGTGAAAAGTAATGTAGAATAGAGATGCAACAAATGATCTTGATAGAAAATAGTTGAATACACACAGGAAAAATAAACAGAAAGAAAAAAATGAAAGCGCGCGAAAAAAAACATACGTAAATACACCTAAACTTACGCATCCCTTACACAGATAGACATTTATAAATATGAAAAAAAAGCAACCAGAGAGAGAGAGAGAGGAGGAAAAAAATACAATGAAATTTCACACGTTAAATGGCAAGCAAAGAGTATGAACAGATGCTGCTACATGTGAATTAAAAATTATATCCGAAGAGATGAGAATGAAGCGTAGTTTGAAAACGCTTTATCAACGATCATTAGCATAAAGCACACGTTTAATTAGTTATAATCCTATGAATGATAGAAGAAGACGCGCATGTGTTACGTATATTCTATGCATACCAGCAACACACTTAAACATATGGAAACAATGAGATGTGTTCTTGTTTTTCCTCTCTTTTGAACATGGAACAAAAAACAACAAAACAAATTCGGTTTTCTGTCTGCATTCGACTAAAAAAGGAAGGAGAAAAATTTGTGCTTTTGTTTAAGTAAATCAATTTGTAAAAAGTAAATTTAATCGTACTCAACGAAAATGAAGGACAGATACTGAAGTGTCAACTGAAATGGGCAGCTCTTTCAAACAGTGTAACAAACGAAAATCACTAAGACGGGAAACCATTGCAAATGTATTGAATATTTTATATAGCGTGTTTTTTCTTCTGTTGTTTAAATATCGAATTTGATCTTCTTCTTTTTTCTTTGTAAAACCAATTTCTTTTTTTCTCCATCAAACAATATTCGAGTTTGTTTGCTTTATTTGTGGTTCACAATCTATAAATCGTACTGATGTTTATATCAATGCAAGGTTGAACATGTTGCTAATTCAATTGAACGACTATCATTTATATTTCATACTTCTTGTCAGAAAAAAAAATAACTCAAACTTCTCGAATCGACAGCACAAAATTTTCAAAGTTTAACTTTTACTTGAATGGAACGTTTGCGCTTGTAAAGACACACACACACACACACACTCAAAATGAAGTATGTGATTTATTTGATGTGAAAACTGTTTTCTTTTTCTCATTTTTTTTTCCTCAAACGCCAGTTAAAATCAGGAACGAGCGCCCTGATTGTACTCGATCTATTTAAAAATTATTGTTACAGTTTATTTTTCAGTGAGATACAGACTCTATGTACAAATATGTATGTAATGTAGGAAACGAAATGATGACTATAGGGAAAATGGGAGTGAAAATAAAAAAAGGAGTGAAAAAAGCAAGGAAATTTTAATTGCAAATAAGTTTATCCTTAAATGTAATTTATACTAAAGTATGAATAATCAAAGAAGAAGGCATAATTTAATGTAAAGAAAATGCTCTTTTTCACTGAACTAAAGAAAAACTAAAACAACAACAGCAACAACAAACAAACAAATGGCGAGAAAGAGAGTGAATGAGAATGATGTGAAACACGAACAGTGGTACAGAATACTTATAAATAATTTGTGAATGAAAAAAAAAATGCAAAGGAAATACATGGATCTAGTTTGTTTAAGGTTCAGATAAAACATCAGTTGCAAGCGATACACTGAAAAATTACTGAAATAAGGAAAAGAAAAATGAAAAGAAAAGGGAAAAAAATTATTCTTCAAAGAGTTGAAACATAGGAAAAACAACAACAAGTGTAAGTATAAGATGTAATAATTATCTATTACAATAGTAATAATTATGGATAGTAATAATACTGAATGAAAAATATGGAGATAAAATGATGATTAATTATGGATAAAAGAAATTTTTAGATATAAATGATAAACGCAACCAACACATGAGAAGAAATGAACATTTGATCTATATTAAAAGAAAAAGAGAAAAAAAAAAAATGAAAAGCTTCAATCTTGTAACTATAAACACAAAATCCAACTACAGCAATGGTTTACTAAATAGAACTTTACACGAACACAATCACAGTCACAATCACAATCACACACACAAAACGATAATGAAATTATTAGCGTAAAAATTTAATCTTTAATAATTAAAAAAAAAAAAACAAAAATTATTCTTTAGTAAGAAGCAAAAGTAAAGCAACCCGATTTCGAATGGAATATATGACATTTTTCACAAAAGTAAAGTATGAACGAAAGCATTACGCGTCAAATAGTTTCTGAGGGAAAAAATTTGACAACAACTAAAGAAGAAACAAACCGATTCAGACTTGACGAAATTTAACGAAAAAAAAAAAACCGAAATATTTTGTGTGTCGACCAAGTTCCGTGTGACAGATTAGAGAGACAGTGAATATTCCCTCGAAAACCAAATCAAAAACACTAAAATACAAAAGTTGCATCTGTAGAAAAGTACTTTCGATGTTCAGCCTAGACTTGAGATTCATTTGACGGAAAATCAATTATGACATCAACGTATATATGTTTTTTAGGAAGCCAAATTGGCATTTTTGATCTAAATAATCAAAAGTAATTCAAAAACAAAACCATCAAAGAATTTAGAAAGTACTACTATCAAATTCCCTAAATGCTAGATGTCAGTGTATTCAACCCATCACATTATCTTTGATACGCTTGCATTTTTCAACATTTTCCTTTTGTTCTTCAAACCAATAATTCAGTCGTTTCAGTTAACAATAAAGGTGGTGACCCGATTAGAAAAGAAAACAGGGTGTTACAAATTTCATTCACTACACGTTCTGTTCATGGGGCTTTTTTTGTTTACAGATTCATTTAACTGTCATTTACAATGGCAGTTAAATAAATTTGACCATATGTGTAATATTTTTGTTTACGACTTTCCCAACGAAGAGCTTTTATAATCTTTTCCCAATGATATGCACCTTATTGACATTAGACGATCAGTTTTATAAATGTTCAAATTGCATTCTCATCATCCCAAAAAAAAAAACATTTTAAATATTCAAATGTGCACATACACTCACTGCAAATGGTATACGATTCTGGTGTCATTTCTTTAAAATGATGCAAATTAGTTTGAAACATTAGAAATAAATTATAGATACATCAAAATGATACCTAGACCGATGTTTTGTACACGTTCTAAAAAAAATTGTAGCATTTTACGATTTTGCTTACTTGCCAACATATGTAGATATATTTTTCATTCGATCAAAATGTATGGAAAGCAATCTAGTTAAAGTGATGGGAAAAATGGAGAGCTCAGACATGGCACTGCGCAAAATATCGATGACGGTCACCACACTTTACCTTTAACTGACACTGCAAATCAAAATTTAATGAATTCTTGTCGTCATCCTCGACATTTTCGTCGAACGCATATATGGTTATTGATTTGAAGATCACGTCAACTGAAACCCAATCCGAGTCTGTGAACATGCATTTTCGATTTTTCAACTTTTCAATTCACGTGGTCAATGTGAGAGAACCGTTGGATCGATTGGCTAGATGAAACTAATTCTGTTCATTTGCAAGCACTTTTAAAGCAATGCTCTTTCGATATTCAAACATAGTAACAACAAAAAAAATTAAAAAATTAAAATAAATCGAAAGTTCAGTAACATAGAGGAAAAAAAGAAGCAAACGAAAGGAAGAAAACCTTTGAATAATTGATAAAATATGTATACCATTTTGGCTGTTTTTTTTTCTTCAATGTCAAAATGAAACCTTTGATTGATCACTACACTATTCGCCTTAATCATGTATACGAATCTTCGAATTAAAAAAAAGAGAAACAAAATGAAAAAAATTGAATAAATTTATTTAAAGTGCTAACTATAGGAATTCACAGACGACACAGACACACAGAGAGACACAAATGCATACACAAACACAAACACATACATCCCACACTTATACATGCATATATAGATCGGAACCACATTCAAACAAACAAATAAAGTTAAATAAACAAATCACCTCCCATCCTCCTTAACCCCATCCCATCCCACTCTCTCTTTCTCTCTCTATCCCCTACATGAGCGCATTCAATACCATTTAAATTATTATACAAAAACATGAATTGAGCATAAAGACGAAGGAGAAGAAAATGCAAATAGCAAAACCGAAAAAGAAGAGAGAAAAACTGCAAATGAATTTAAGAATTTACGATTATTTTAAGGATACTATGAATGTTTAATGAGTTCATCATACGATTTATAAATGAAAATTGCTGCAACAAAATGAGAGACACACAGAAAACAAAAAACAAACCCACAAAAAATTATAACAACAAAAATATTAATAATATTAATATGCTAACGATATAAATTTAAATTTGAAAAGAGAAAAAAAATGAGAAGAACAAAATCATATTGTTGTCACATGTCACATGTATGTATTTCCATGATTTTAGAATTAATAAAAACAAATACGATTTAAAAACAAAAACAACACCGCCTTTCATTTCTACCTCTTGCCGTTCAATTTTTAGACACATTTTTCAGAGTACGCACACGTGAACAACCAATTTCAAGGTAAATCACCAAGATCAAACACAAACTTTAGCCAAAAAACGAAACAGTAAAATCAAGAATAGCCGTTTCATGCTCATAGCAAAGTTTGGGTTCTTTTGTTATATTTTGAAGTAGTCAGAATGAACATTGTCGATTGAACCATCCAATTGAGTCGTAGCTACCATTGTACACAGGTGCAATAAATTTCAACCGTGTTCTTTTCTAATTACAAAATTATTCAGTGGGAACTTATGAAACGCGTTTCAGCAGGTACACAATTTAATATTTTCTGTATGAATGGCTGATGAAAATATCTGCGATAACTTCTATGGTAAGTACAAGAAAATGTTTGATCAAATCGAAACAACACGATGTGCTCTGGTCATACAATAGTTGGGCGACGAAAAAAGCGACTCTTGGCGCATTAAGGAAAGAAAAAAACAGAACGGTATGTTAATTGAATGATTAAATTAGCCCTAAAAATTTGTTTTTATATGAATTTTGCGTTTTTGTACACAATAACGAAGAAAACTATTTTGACCATGTGCTTCATTTGACATAGTGCTTACAAAAATGGTTTTTGCCGGCATCGTATACCAAAAACTCCATGAAAATGGAAAACCAAGGTACGTTGGATTATCTATTTACATGCTATGAAAAATCTTCAATTGATTCAATTTGATCGAGAGAAAATTATTTTCACCGCCATTCGTGAGAATGTACATATATCATTGGTAAACCAAGTATCAAATTTTGTCCATTGAACGAATTTGTGCGACAATCAATTGAGTTTAAATTCAAATGACATTGACGTTGATTAAGCTTTAACATTTTTGCGTTGATGCACAATACGTTCAGCCAGAACGTTCGAAATGAGATTGTAAATAAGCGATTACTGTTTTATGTGTTTCTGGCTTAAATTTAGACATCCGGCGAATTTATTGCCATCTACTTCAAGGAGAATCGAAACATTTTATTATGGCTGTATCTTCAATTTCTCAACGCATACAAAATGTGTATATGCTGTGCTGAAAAAAAAGAAGAGGCATAAGAAGGAAACTGCAAACACCGGCTACAAATTACAATTTTAATTGTTTTCACGAAATGTAAACAAAGTTCCTCTTTTACATTTGTTCAAAATCCAATTGCTTCGATGTGTCATAAATATAGATGTATGTCTTTCGCTGGATCCTAGTCCCTTGTTTCAGCAGCAGTGTGCACAACAAACGCACATACACAATGAAGAACAAATGGTTCCAAATGTTGAAATTATTTATGCTGAAGATTTGAAGAACACCTGAGCAAAAAGTGTATGAAAAAAAAAAACGATTCCACCAAAATCTCGGAATTTGTTCTTGTCGTTTCGCAATTGAAAAGTAATACCAGCGCCCGAATACATGACATCACGCCGGTGTGAGTGCGCAAATATCACTCTAATTGGAGTGTTTTAAACTAAATTATGGAGTTTTCGCATATTCGAGAGGAAATAAATCTACTTTCTTCCATTCTTGTTATTCAAGTTCTCGCCGATTAGGCGATGGAATTTTGCGCATTTTTTCTGGTTCATTCCGCGATTTCACTCTGGTAAAGCATTAGCTCTAGTCGCATTTGGTTTGAATTTTCAAGCGAAAATAATGGAAAATTATATCGTAATGGCATTACTTTTGTTTTCTTTGATAAAATTAAAATGAATTATTTGGGTTTTGGCAGAGGTTGAAGGAAAATGCAAATTACATTTTGTACAACAATGAACAAACATATTATGGTTAGACTTTTTTCTGGTTAACAAAGGGCATCTTCTTTTGAATGGTTGCCAACGAGCAAAATGTGGGAAAATGAGATGGGCTAAAGTCATTGAATCGTATGGAAATGGTCTCATAACAGTTACAATAATAAAGAAAAACACTTCCTTAATGGCGCACAATATGTGCGCGTAGCGCCACAGTCGACGAACTCACTCTCTCGCACGCTCTATCTTTTTATCTCTTTATACTTCTGCCGCCTTGTATGCATGTCAAGTTATATAGTCTTAGTGCGAAGTGATGATTCGTTTTTTTCGTCATGAACCATTTTCATGCGCTTATTTCCTCTTCAATGATTGTGGGTGCAATAGATTTTCGGCAAATTTTGATTGCAATCGCCACCAAATTTTTACGACACAACACAGTGCTGAAGAGAAGAATGAAAAAAGCAGGGACACACACATTCGGTTCACTTTTAATATCGCCTATTGAATTGTAGCTCGTTTGCATGCTCATACGTCGTAACACTATGATCGACGGAGCGGGTGAGATGCGCCATAACGGTAATGTTTATTGCACATCATCATTTCATACGGGCTGCTTTTATGGAGCGTGATAGATGTAATGGATTTTTCGTTTGCTTCAATACCTTACGTTAAATAC
Organism: Sitodiplosis mosellana; assembly: GCF_009176505.1. Lineage (NCBI taxonomy): Eukaryota > Metazoa > Arthropoda > Insecta > Diptera > Cecidomyiidae > Sitodiplosis > Sitodiplosis mosellana. Next base: position 681,990 of record NW_022601467.1, read on the forward strand.
CTACATTTTATTGAGTTCTATTTGTCTTTCTTCACCGCATTACGCTCAAGTCATGAAGTGTCAAATGAAAATTACTCATGCACAACTGTATGACGCCAATCGAGAATCCAGCGCAGAGTGAGAGAGAGTGAAAAAACATAATAATACTATCGTTTGAATCGATATGCGCCTTGATTGTTTCAGAGAGAGAGAGAGAGAGAAGGAGAGAGAGCCGTTACTTCGGGGCGGAAGGTGGGGAGTTGATTCATATGTGTGCGCGTGCGAGAGAAAACATTATATTTTAAACACAACGCCGATTTTAATGATCGATACTTATCACACATGAACACAACCCTTAACACAATGTTTATGTCACATAAAAATGTCTCGCTTACTGCAAAATCAGGCAAAAAATTGTAATTTTATTTTCAACATTAAAAATTACACGCGAAATTAATCCTGCACAAATATGATAATTTTTGAAAAGAACTAATAAATGAAACATTTCATGTTTTTGTTCGAGCACACACACACATACAATGATTTAATCGCTGCACTAACGAATAAATAGCAACGAATGAAATGTTTTTTAAAAGCTGAACTCATGCCATACATATCATTTTGGGGAAAAATCAAAATCTGTGCACAGCAACAACAGCAACAACAGCAACAACAAGAATATTGAAAATGGCTATTATGAATGGGATGTGTTTGGAAAAAAAAAAATCCATCAGAACCCGTCCATTTGGATTCATTGCAGTTGGGAAAATATCAACAAGCGAAAATAAAATGAAACGGAAATTTATTGCGGTGGTACAAAGGAGTCTTGCTGGGAGAAAAAAATCTGCCAGCTACGGTCACTTTATATTTGATCAGAATGTAGACGAGATGCCGAGGCGGATATTAAACATATCGAATAAAATTTTATTTCAAAATGAGCTTATCTCGGCTTCAAATGATTGGTTTTGGATGCTTTGCATGAATGTTTCTTTGTTGCGTGCTGCTTTGTGATTTGACACCATATTTCCCTGTATCATTTTTCCTTTGTGTATTATTTTAAAACAAAAACCGTGCAGTTCTGTGTATTCCACTGGAAATGGACGTGGTGTACATTATACAATGTGCTTCGCTTTTGGCATAGTCGGATTCAGTTTTCCTCTTTGATTCGCATATGCATTTCAAATGGATGGCGGAGAAATAGAAAGAAAATCCAAAGCTTTTTTTAATCGCCCATTGTAAAAAATTCACATTGATCGTGATGCTAACCAATTCACAGACGGGTTGGTGTCTACATGTGTGTGTGTGTGTGTGGGTTTGTTTATGAAATGCTGGCCGTACGAAACCTGAAGCAGACAAGCACACGCTGAATGGTTCAAGTGAAAAACGTCATTTTACCGTCTGCATTTTATTGATGCCAGTTTTCATTGAAAGTGAATTGTTTTAATACTGGAATACGAATGATGTATAAGATCCAGTTTTCACATTGGGAGCGTTATCGGTTTTTCTTAACCGATGCCAGTTTTAGTTGTTGTCTGTTTGTGTTTCATTTTTTTAAAATGAAAAGCTACTGCGAATACTCTATAATTTTCTTGCGCGTACATCTGTGTTGTCACCTGATGTTATTTACCAGAAATGTCATTTTCATTTGGTTCCCGTTGTGTGCCGATCGCAATGGGACTGTTGTTTGTCTGCCATTACGTTCTGTGTGTCTAACTCTGTATGAAGCCAGCCTTCTCCGATATCCGTTTCCGGTTTTCACCACATATCACCGGATATCCAATGGCACACACACACACACACAGTCCCATATTTATCTACTTATGTGTTTCGTACCCTTGCAGTCTTTATCTCTTTCGCTCTTCTATTTGAGAACCAGTCAATTTTATTTTTTGAAGAAGACAAAAACAAAAACACGGCTGCATGTTGTGGCGCCAGATTTGTCTGAAGTACTACTTCAATACGATTTAATTTTTCATTTGGGTTTTTTTTTCACGTTTTCATCAACCAGCGATTGTTTATTCGTTTGTTTCTCATAAAAAGTGATTTTTCGATAAAAACTTATAAATGGATTTTGCTTTGTGATCAGTTGATGTCTTTTATTGCATTCAATTTATTTATTAACCGATTCAATGGCATTGATGTTTTATATTATGACCAAACGTAATAAGCACTGTTCAAAATCTTCGTCCAAAAAATATCAATGAAAAATTTCTGTGCAAAACTCAGGCATTCATTCGTTGCTGTAGTTGTGCATGATTTTATCGATTTCTCGAACAAATTCATAGTCATTCGTTTCGAAATATAGCGTATCAATGCACCGTGAAGATGAATGTATTTAATCGGTGCGAATCAGAAAAAAAAAATATTTCTCCACATATTGGCACTAAGTATTATGGCCGATGCGCGTATACATTTTGTTTATTAGACTGCGATAAATGCACTCAAGAGAACACAAAAAATACATTTCCATTTTGACTGATTCCGTATTAATTTTCGCTGTATGTGCACTGTTACATTGCCTTTCTTCATCTGCTATCGTCCTTTTTTGACATCTCGTTTGTTCTTCATTCGTCCAAGTGCATCGCTCGCTCCTCATCGCGCCACAAACCAACACGACTTGCATATGTTGTTCTGGTGCTGTTACGTACGTTTGCCAGCCAGCCAAACTGATCCAGCCAATCAAAATATCGACGAAAACAATCAAATTAAATTGTATGTTTTGAAGCGTAAAACAGAAAAAAAGAAGAAGAAATTGTTGTTTTCATTCTTGCTTATCGTTGTTGTTTCATTAGCGTTATTTTTACGCTGGCCGTTGTTTCGCCGTTGTATTGCGAATTGTTTCTCTTTCTCACACACACACATTCCCTCGCTCACTCTCTCACGCGCTACGTTTGACTGTAATTTCCTTTGGAATTATTTGCTTTGAGCTGTTCGTTACAAGATGAAAGTCCATATGAAATGAAATAATAACACAAGAACGAAAAACGCCAGCAACAACAACATCGACCATGCCTTAAATGCCATTTTAAACGATGATCGAGTTGTTGTTGCTGGCGTTGTAGATGTGTTGTGTGTCGTTTTTTTTTTCTCTCGTATTTTTTCATTTTTGTTTTCCTTTCTGGTTCTGCTTTGCCAAAGTTATACTCTGTAGATATTTAATATCCGTTTAAGGTGTGGCTATTTCATTGGATTTTAGCGAGCGAGAGTAGAAAAAAAACTAAACAGCGAATTATTCATGTTCACTTGCACACATAGACGCATCACATAGGATTATAATCATGCAGGAGTAATAGGAAAAAAATCAAACGAACAAAAATTACAGAAAAAAATACAATATAATTTTTTTTCTCATTCTACTGCTGCTGCTGCTGCTGCTGCAAATAATAACATATGATTATTATGATGTGGTAGCTTTCGTATGTTCGCGCTAAGTTTGGAATCAGAACTGGCTGTGTGCTGCAGAAGTGCAACGTGTAGCTGAAATTGAAGCTGTTTCGCTCCGCATGTTTTATTCGACTTGCAATGCACCATGATCAGCAGCAATACTAAATAAAGACGAGGTGATAAGAACGTGAATTGGAATGCAATCGGTAATGATATTGCACTGAAGCTCACACACTCACAACAAACACATCCACACACACACACACACTCTTTTTCTCTCTCCAGCCATTACGACCGTGTTTGTATATACATCCTATAATTTTGTGTTTAACGTAAATACAGATTCCACTCACTTAATTACATATTATTTCCCACTTTAGTTTCTTTTCGCTGTGGTTGCCTGGTTGCCATTTCAGTTTTCCCCTTTTGTGTATCGTTTCAATGCTATTATTTTTGTCTGTTTTTTTTTTCGTTGTTGTTTAACGATTCACCAATGCCATCGGCCTTTAGCTTGTACCAATCAGCCGATTGGTTTCATTTACAGTACACTCGCTCACTGGCCCACTATTATTGTTATTATCATCACCCGAAATTAGCAATTGCAGGTTACTCAAACGTTCATAATTCCATGTTTCTTTCATTTTATGGCTCTTTGCTTCGGCTTTTTCTTTGCTTTTTTCTCTTCTGCTCTAATGCCTTTGCGAATGTGAAAGGGCGATGATAAAAGTCGTCTTTTATAAAATGAAATCAAATTGTTTCGACATTGCGAAAGTGTATTTCAAAGAAACGAAAAATCGAAGGAAAAGAGAGAAGTGAGATGGGAGGTGCACGAAGTAAACGCGGTGCCAACACAATGAAAATGGCACGTTTCGCAAAGACAAATTGCGACAATAGATATTTTATTGTGATATCAACAGTTCAAAATTATTTAGTCTGTTTTTTTTGTACACATAGTCAATTTCGATTTGTATTGTGGTTGGTTTTTTGTTTCTTAGCATGCATTTGATGAATGAATAAATTCGCACCGAATGAAAGCGCCTCTGAAGCGATGCGCGATATGCAATTTGATTTTTTGACGAACACATGTCCATCAAATATGAACAAATTGTAATTTAAAATCACTTTAACCGGTGAAATTACGGATGGCCCATTCACAGAATTCACCGAGCAATAATAATAATACAACTTAAATTGCCACGACACGACAACTATTACGGCATCACTTGATTCGCAAGAGAATTTCCGATGTAAAATCATTCATGAAAAATATCACATTATTTGGTGTGCGCAACGCGCGACTGCATTATTCTAGAAATTTGACAACAAAATTGAGATAATTAAATATAATGCTAAAACATTGCAACCGATTCCGACCAATTTTGAGGGCAAATCTATTTTGTTTGCGTTTAGAATTGCAATAATAATTCAACGGCTAATTTGCTGTTCATATTCACATAATGCAGATGATTTTTAATATATATTTATTCATTTATTTTTTATTCGGTTTATAAATAGCGCTGGAATGGAAACAGCATTAGTATTTTAAGCGTAATCGATAGATTTCAAAGTCATTAATTTCAAATGCCATGTAAAAAAGTAGAACAACCATTTCCATGCATTAATTTCGAAATTGAAGCCAATGCGATGAAATGTGTGTTGATAGAGAATTCTTCTGGACATTAATATGTTCAGCTTAAAAATGACAAATTATCGAGTTGGTTGCGGTGAAAGAGAGCGTTAAATGAACATTCTCATTTGTGTTTGAACGATGAAATAATTTGTTCTTTTGTCTTCAGATAGTATTACGCAGCCGTTCTTATTCACAGATAATTTGTCATGAACGGAAAAATTGGCCATTGTCTTTTATTTTGCTAGCTAGATGTTATGGTCACGTGAACGCTTGCTCACGTTTACTTGAGAATTTATATAAAGAAGAAGAAGATGAAATAATATGTTCAATATTGAGACGGAAATGTTCTGCTGTGTATGAAATTTGAAGCTGGCATAGCTTTGAATCATCAAGAGAATCAAACGAACAAAAAATGCTCCAAAGATATGAATAGTCTTCACATTGCACTGCCTACACAAAACTCAATCAAAAACGGTATGAAATGAAAGAAAAAAACGAAATTGAAAAGAGTAAAAAGACAGCAAAAAAATACACAAGAATAAAGACCATAACAAAATTGCACGAAAATCAAGTAAGAAGCATGAGGAGAAGATAACACAATGAAATGGAAAAGATCGAAAATGAAATCGCCATGTAATCAAACGAACAGGAATTCGATATGTGAGTTCAAATACATATTTTGTTGTTGTTCGTTCTTTCTGCAGATTTTGCGCGCATTGGCTTAAATACGAATGCGCTGTGCGCACAACGTATTCGAATCATAGCGTCAATTTTGCAATATCTGTTATCCTCAACGATGCACACGAGTTATTTATGAATGCACACCAATGAATTTCCCAATAGAAACAGATAAAACTGACTACATGCTTAAGTAATATTCACCCGAAAAATAAGAAATGCAAATTGGTTTTTTCTCTCTCTCTCTCTCTCGCGCTCTCTTATATGCACTATGCGCTTCATTTTTGCCCATATCACGGGGCACATATTAGCTGCCGATATCAAGAGTTTCACAAATTATACGACACATGTATGTCTGCGGGATATCATGAAATAAATGCTTCGAAATAAAATTAGTTCCAACGCAATTACTGCATTTCAATAAATTGTTCCGTCGATAATTTATTGATAAATATTCTTGTTGATTGTTATTCGGTTTGCTTCAATTTCATTCGATGTATTCTCTCTCTCTCTCTCTCTCTCTCTCTCTCTTGGCTGGTCTTTTTTTCTGCTCTGGAATTGTTCCATCCAACAGAATTCGTCTGAGAATCGAGCGGCAAAATTTATTTTGGGGCCGGTTCTATAAGCTCTTGGTCTGTCGGTTAAGACAATTGCGCCCTATGTCTTGGCAATGTAATAGGGAGCTTGAGCATTCTTGAAGAGTGTAGAATTCAACTGAAAACCGAATCAAAATGGCTAGAGATCTGTCGATCATCGGCGATTTGTGGTTCAAAATTATTGTTTAAATGAGCATATGGCATTTCATTGGGAATTCTCTCAATTTGCAAGGGCTTTGTTCGGCATTCGCATTTATCATAAGCTCATCAAATGTCGGATCCGATTGTGCAACCAATGAGCGACAAACAGCATAAGAAATGTCTAAAGGCGTGTCTCTAACCTCATTAATATACCATTTTGAATTAATATTATGTTGTCCGTTTACTCGACTGGCTTTTCTCTACTCGCATTTCAATTTCGCTGAACGTTTTTGTTTTCGTTCTTGCTTCTGCCGCTGCACATTCAAGTTTTTTTTTTCTTCCTGCGCCCGCTTCATTGTTATTTACTCGCAAAGGCAAGATGAATGTTTCAAAAAGGACAAACAACGAACCAAACATGCAAAACAGTGGAAACTTAAATCGTGGAAATAACCGGGCGACATGACAAAATCAGCAACGGCAGCACTGACCAAAATGTAAAGACTGGCGAGTAAACATGCAATTACATTTACACGTTTATACTTGCACATTCGCTGTTCGTCTCTGGTTCTTGGTTACATTCTAGCATTCTTCTGCCGTGTTTCCATTCGTTGCACTACGCTTAATTCTTTCATTTTTCTTTTTCTTTCCTTTTTTTTCATTTTCTCTCTTTCTTTTCACTTCTCTTCACGTGTCACCTCGTCTCATCGTACTTCGTCTACTTCTTCTTCGTGGTCGTCGTCATCGTCATTGTCGTCGACGTGTTTGTGTCGGTTCGGTTTGGTTAGTTTCGGTTTTTCTCCATTTTTCGCCATCGTGTATGTGAGGCGAAACGGAGCAGAAACTATTCGCGTGTTCAGTTGTCGGGTATCAATTTGCACGTAAACGAATCGCGTTAGGTCAGCCTATGCCCATGCATAAATTGGTATTTAGCACACACAGAGAGAGCGAATGCAATTCCTCTATTTCATTTTTTGTTCGCTTTCCACACCGCGAAGACGAATGGTATGGCTAATGATTGGTGCAGTACATATTATGTATGCCATTTCGCTACGAGAAACAGCGTCTCATTTGGTGAAAACATTGTTCAATTGGCTCAAACTGCGCACACACAACCATTTCAGTCGATGTGTGATACGTACATGAATAATTGCGTGCCTATTTGATGATGGCCGCATGACAAATAAAGTATGAACCCATCGTAGTTTGTGAAGAAAGACGACTATAGTCTGGCTACGATGACGACGTCGACGGAAGGACCGAACAGCAATAATTTTTCAACGGCAATACATTTTCGAATGCAACAAAAACAGCACAGCCAGTGTTTGTGCAACTCATGTGGCTGTGGTCGCGATTCGCGTAGCGTGCAATGGAATTATAATTATTACCTCAACAAAACAAATTATGCACACCAACCGATTCTCTGATCCAAATCGACTGAATAAAGAAGAAAAAAAAAACAACGAACACAATAACTTATCAAAATCATAACGTTTAACTCATATTTCTCCGTGCTCGCCACATTACGCACGTCATAACTACTTAAATGTAATCGCATCGAATGTGTATTCCATCTGTGTTTGTAATGCAACCATTCGACATTCTCGTACAATGAAACCAAAAACCGTAATGCTAAAAATGAAACGAATATTTTTTTTTCACCAAAAAAGGTCAATTTAAATTATTATTCAACTTTTTTTTCTTCATAAACTCGACATAGTAGCACTTTAGGTTTCGACTTTGGTTGTCGTCGCGTGAGTGGCAAATTTTCTAACTACATCTCTATAGAATTTAAAAATGATATCGCTGGCATGTCGACATTTTATCACTGCATCATTATATTGACCGATGGTGAATCGACCGGTTGTGTGAACGGCAACGATATTTCGATGAACACTTTCGAAAACAAATGTTAGGCTTGCCACCGCATGCTCGGAAACCAATTGATCTGGATCCAGTACTAGTTCGTTGTCGCTGGTGATAACACAATGAACACCGCCCAGAAGCGATTTCATCGATAGTCCACTGTTCAATAGGGCCAAACATGAAGCGTTCACGGTACAAGCAATCAACTAGAAATGGAATAGTTTGAAAGTATTCGTTTTTTAATATGGAAAAAGTTAAATTGCATATTTGACATTTGCTTACTCCGCCGGCATTTTCCATTTCATGAATCTGCAGGAATATCGATGATCTTGGATACAAAACGGTGAGAAGAGCTGACTCGCATGTGTCTCGGACGATCTTTTCGCGCAATTTGTCCACGATGCTTGGTAAGCCAGACTTTGAACGGTAATATACCTCCACATGGGCCTTATCAATTTGAAGATTATGCAATTTCACTTCAATGGGTCCACTTACAGTTGCCGTTACAGCCGTGTCTCCTAAAACAAATGAAAAAAATTATCATAAATTGGGTGGGCCACAAAATTTACATGAAAAATCATTTTTACCTTGTGTTAGCATAGCCGAACCATCAGATCGTGTGTTTGCATTCAGTCGGCAATGCATTGGCCGTAGCACAACATCATTATATTCGGATGGCATGGTATCTATTTCCATCGTCATTTTCAGTGTTTCTCTGTTAAAAAAAAAACTCTAATTTCACCGCATATAAAACAAAAATTCTATAGATCAGGTAAATAAAGCATGTTTACTGACTCTGAAGTGTCAATTGTGAAACTTCAAAAATTCACTGCGAATTGGCGCGGCGAATCAACATTACCGCCACAATGGAAAGCTCCGGAACTTTGCTAGCATTTTTTTTATGGAAATTAAACAACGCCATCCGGTGTACAATAACCGAAACTATACGGCAGTCGGTTGACAGTCAAACATGAATTGACATTTCAGTACACACAATCGCGTAAAACAACAAAGAGCTTCTACTCAAACAGCGGATTTCGCAGAAAAGTCAAAACTATTGCACCACAATAATCCATTTAAATACAGCTGTACAAAAGTTAACAAAATTCAATTGACGAATCATTTTCAAAATCATCTGTTTGCATTGGGTTTTTGGTTAGTTAAAAATGAGCACACGAAAACGCAGCCGTAGATTAGTTGAAAGTGATTTAGCAAATACGCAACAGATCCAATCGAAAAAAGTTCCCAGAAAAAATCAAACAACACATACAGATACGGACACTGTCGATGCAGGTTGGTTGGCTGTTTTTTTTTGTCCTTTTTGTTGGCATTTATGTTGAACATGACAATGATGTTGTTACTGCTGTTGCTGTTTTCATTGTCGTTGTTGTTCTAATGATCCGTTAATTTTGTTCCGCACTCGGCAGATGAACACAAAATTGATTCGAACGGTGAAACAATGAATGCCGAAGAAAATGGCTTAGCAACAGGCTCAACGGAAAGAGCAAACGATGATTCGACCGAATTTAATCAAAATTCAAGTGAGTAACCACACAATTTCTTCAGATATTTTTTTTTTCCAAAATGATTAAGATGATAGTTGTTGGGCAATGAGCGGACCAATCAAAACAGTGTGAATAACTAATGGTTTTCATTTGACGGCAACAGCGCTTAGACTAAACACAAATCAAATGGATACACATAGTTTTCCTTGTAGATGTGATCGAAACTATTTATTTTCTAATCATTGGCTGATTGTCTGCGGCTTATAAATTGCAACGTCAAACTTTTGATATGGCATTTGATGCAATATTTATCTATATCAGTTTCTATCATAGTTTCGTTGTCGAACAATCGAAGTAGCACTACAAAATCAAAAAGATATGAAGTAGGGGAAGTTTGCTTGTTCTATAATCACGAAAAAAATAACAAATTGAGTTGATGAAAATGAAGAGCAACTGTTGCGATAGAGTAAACAATTAAAACATAGACATAACATAACCGCAAATAGCACATTCCATGTTTGACACTCACTTTTGTACAACCAATTGGATGTTCAGCAGTAAACATTTATACAGCAGTTAAACGTAGAGAAAATGACATTGTATTTACTTGTTTTTATCTATACTTTTAAACAGATCCGGGCGATGATTCATCCGAAGACACAGAAACGGACAACATACTGCGAGAAGCGGATGTTTTGATGGCCGAAATTGCGGAATTTCGGCGTGATTATTATGCGAATGAAAGTAAGATTATTGTCACATCATTTTTCGACGTACGTCGTTCTAATGTAGTCTTGATTGTATTGTAGGCCAGAACGATAGCCAAGCCACAATAATCATCTCCGAGACACCAGATGCTGTGCATCCAACGAATGCATCAACAAATGACGCAAACAATGCAACCACATCAGGACAAAACAGTGGTGCCAGAGCTAGTGCCAATAATAGCCACACAAACAATCCAAGCGATGGTAAGAATCGCCATAAAAACATATTAAATAACATTAGCAACTAAACGGCTCACCACTCAAATTGAATTCTGATTCGATTACAGACAGTGTTGTACTCATTGAAGACATGAACAGTTCTGCAGTTCGGCCAATAGTCAAAGACGATGACGAAGACGTGATTTTCGTGACTGAATCCCGTGGATCACAACAGTTTCGAACGATTGCAACAATTGATTTGTGCGACACTCCAGACACTTCATTCACACGGTCAAAAGATACTGGACAATCAACATCAACGGTAGCGGCGGCGTCGACAGCACCGTCGAATTCGGCGAACGAACTGTCACCAAAACGTCCAGGAACGATAAAATGCCCAATTTGCTTGGAAACATTCGGATTTGACAAAGTTCTCTCGACGATGTGCGGTCATTTGTACTGTGAACCATGCATCAAGAATGTGATTAAAATACGCAAGAAGTGCCCCATGTGAGTATTCCTATATTGAACACGATATTACAACTATTTGCATTGTGAACAATTGATTTTATAACCGTTTTTCTTCCTGATGGCAGAATTCCAATCATCAATCAATATTTTACGTGAATTCAATCAAAACACTGAATTTAATTAAAAATACAAAATCGTTTTATGGTTTTTCAGGTGCAACCGTGGTCTGAAACCAAATCAGGTGCATCGAATTTTCCTTGATACATAAACGCACATCAAGCACCAAATGAGCAAACGACACGTTTATATTAAGTGAATGTCACAAATATTATCTGAAATTAAAACAAAAAAAAAACATCTGTTGAAAATAAATAATAAGTTTTGTATTCCGAACCTTTTCAGTATTAAAGAATTTAATTAAATAAAATAAGTACGATAGATGGCCTATAAATGCGACTGCCGTTTCTATTTTGGAGCGATTTCCCATTCCACCGAATTTTTATAGAAATTTGAAATAAAAAAATTAAATATTAAGCTACAGAGGTTTGAAAATATCTCATCAACTTTTCTGAAATAAATTCCAGAACAAATGTTATTTTCTGCTTCAAGAAACGAATCTCTCTGCACCACCAAACATTTTGTGAATGTGTTGATTAATTTCAAATGTTTGATGATGAATGTTAACCGAAAAATACGGCGAAATAAATTTTTTTTTCAAGAAGACCAACAACTCAAAACAATAACAAAATGAATATTTCATAAATCGGTTGTGTCAAAAAATAAATTGGAATAAAACTACAGTTTTGATTTGTTAAAGTTTTTTTACAGTATTTTCATCATCAGTACAAATTATATATTAGAAATTAACCATGGATTTTTGTTTTAAATAAGTACTTTTGCTGCTTGCAAATGAAACGACTGACAGTCAGTTGCTTGTCTATTTCTAGCCAGACGACTAATTTCGGAAATTTTCGCTAAACAGTAACTAACAGGTGACTATTCTTATTTTTATTCTTATTCTTTATTGTTTTCAATAATTAATTAATTAAATGATCAAATAATCAAAATTCAATAAAATGATCAAAGCATGTTCAGAACAAAGAAAAATAAAGAAATTACTTTAGGTAGAGATCAATTTTTAAATACAAACAATTATACTATTGATACTATTAACATACTATGAAGTCAACTACAGTCCAATCACCCTCAAATCCTCAATGCTTAATTGAATAATGCATAGATGCATTTTTTGTCGTTTCAAAAAATGGTTCAACTTCGAGTTAATAGTTTTTCTCCTGGCAAACCAATTAAATACATACAAGAATATGCTTTGAAACTTTTCTATCTCGTCAAAGAATGCGATCTACATTTAAATGGCTTCGCACGATTCAATTTCTTTGTAATTTTTGTGTGGAAATCGCAAGTAAATCATAATGAGCTAATGATTTGAATGTGGAAATTTGAACATATGAATGAAATATAAATCTTATTTACAAATTATGCCAAAAAGAAATTTATTTATTTAATGTTGGAAAAGGCACTTAGATAAGTGTTTCATGTCGCTATACGAGATCTCGTTGCCTTAATTCTAATATTAAATTTATCCTTGAATTTTTGATAATATTTTCCCATGAACTTTTATACACATCTCTTTAATAAATTAAAGTATTCTAACAGAATGTGCAAACGTTCTGTTTAGAAGTGAGATTCAATTTGCCACTAATTACCAAGCAAAATACAATTCAAGAAAATGCAATAGTTTGTTCTCAATCATAATCTTACAATGGAAACATGACAAAAACTTAAGTTGATTGAAATTCGTTTTGGTTTTCTTCTTCGTGCTGCTTCTTCATTCAGATGAGCCACGGCGGTGGAGCTGGTTTTGCATCAAAATCAGCTTTCGCGAAGAACATGTCCAATCGATTGTTACGCATTTTTCCTCTTGCTGCACCGCATAACGGGTCAACATCTTTGTTGGTACTTTCATCAGCCAGAAGCAGTGTAGTTTTTCGGTATGATAGCCGATCTGTTGGGACCAATTTGAAAACCTTGCCTTCAGATTCATCAGGTCCACTTGTATTTGGCTCATTACTGTTATTGTTGTTAACATTGGTTTTCGAAGAAGATGGATTCTCAACGTCCATGCTAGCTTCATTTGTGGTTTCTGCGTTGTTTCTGGAACTTTCAGTGTGAACAGTAATTAATGGAGTCAATTTCCCACTGCAGTCGTTACCTAATCAAAGGTAGAATCACAAAAGCAAAAATAGAAATATTGAGAAATAACGAAAAGCAATGACAAAGTTATAAAAATCTAATGGTGATGCAGTCATTACATATGAAGTCTTTGTTTGTATCAGTCGGACGACATCCATCGTGAATACCCTTTTCTCCACAGTAACGGCACTTGTGCAAACGCCATTCGCCACGCGCACTATGTTGTCGTCCATTAGGACAGAGACAATTTCTGGCGTCGCATTGGTTGTAAACAAACAATAATGAATGGTATGCATCTTTCGATAGTTCCCAATCTGAAAAAAAAATATCAAAAACATTGGTATCGAATAATTTTTTAATGAAATGTCAGTCCAAATTAAAATCAATTTTCCTCACCTGCATCCTTATCTGGGCAGAAAATGCCACGTTGTGCGAGAAACTGTCTGTACTCGTTGTTATCAGTATCGGAATCGTTTCCACAACATGGACATTTTGTCAAATAGCCAGCTGCTCTTGCATGCTTCTGTATACATGTTCGGTGGAAAAAGCCTTGATTGCAGCATGATGGAATGCTTGTTATTGGATTGTACGGACCCATGGGTTCTTTGCAAATTTGACACAACCAACAATCACCATGGATTGTATTTTTCTCTTTGATATCAACATGATAATGACAATACGAATGAAATTGACCTTCAAATTGGAACAAACAGTTGTTCTCTGTTCCACACTTTACATGGAAATAACGTGTACATTTTTTATACTTGCATCTGACTGTTGCAGACTTCTTTTTGCAGAGATAGCATTGGGTTTTTTTATGTAAATTCACTAAGTCTCGAATGTCAGTAACCAAGAATCCATCGATACCTTCATTGTCTTCGCCTAAAGAATAACAAATTCATACAAATCCATTACAATTTTACCACAAAATTAATTGCGTATCAAATACACGTTTGGAATAGTTAACCTCAAAACTGTACCTCGTTGGACTGCATTCGTTGATAACAACTGAAAATGTTCGACAAAATATGTTATTATTCCAGATATGATTTTCAATGGATAAAAAAAAAAACTTTACATACCGCACAAAACAGATGAATAGTACAGTCTTCTGATGTCTTCCATTCACCCAAGTCCAAATCATTTCCATCGCTAAATTTACAAATCTCGCACACTTTTTGCGATGTCGCCATTTCGTTTTGCTCCAATCTGCATCCAGTTCTTGAGTTTACAATCTAACGGTTCCATTTGATCATTATGTTCGGTGTTGATTTGGCTGACTGCGTGTATCTTGTGTTCTGTTCAAACACATCGTTTGACAGTTGACAGCTGGAATTTCGTCATTGCAAAAATGAAACAGTGGAAATCGTATATATGTGTGTATATTAAGTGTGCAGCAAATGAGATGCTTCAGATGTACAATAAAGCTGTTGCCTTTGCATATTCGTCAATTGCGTTTAGACCATTCCATTCGATGAAATCTTAATTTTTCGTTAAATTTCCAGATTTATAAATCCGCAAAATTTACCTTTATAATGTAAAGTTTAGCCATTTTTTCATGCAAAATCGACAATTACTAGATCAAATAATTAAAAAATTAGACAAAAAAAAAAGTTAAATTTTGAGGATTTTCGTTAAATGACTTGGAGTCAAAATGCTTATTTTTCATTGCTGATTTAGACTTTGTCGGCTATTATTTATTGACTTTCTGTTTATACATGCCAGTCGTAATTGATTTTATATGAATTAATTAACAAAAAAACAAACATTTTAAATTAAAATATGTACCTATCATTCAAATGTTAAATACTGAATTTAATCAAATGCACACCACTTAAAATGAGCATTGGTCACTCGATAGTCAGCAAAAAGATCGAAATTAATCGACTGGCTACTTCAAGTCAAATTATTTGCACTTATTCGACTCGCATAGTAGGCATTTGGTTGTTATTGTTGTTGCTATTGAAGTCAAATTTTCCGTAAAAAGTTCAATTGGTTCTGCAAGACAGACACTTGTAGTGAGGACTTCGTCTGCCCTTTATCAATTCTGTCTGATCAACATCTCTCTCTTTTTTTTACAGCGTACTTTGTAATATAGATCGATAACGATTTTGAGATAATCGCAAAATATCAAACAATTGATTTCATTACCGAGATAAAACTTAGCGTATGCGCCGGTTTGACCGACATTTAGAGGCTTCTTTTCATACGGTGCGTGTCATTCAAAGTTAACGTGGTCAGCAGAGCATCAGTGCAATTAGGCAAATTCTGATACAAATAAAGAAATTGAATAAATAATTCCAACGCAATAAAATGGCTGAGATAAATGAAAATGCAAAAAGTAGTGATTATCAACTGGATGTGGTTGATCCTCATTGTGTTGCCGAAAATCCAGTGAAGGTGACTTTTCACGAGATCACTTCGGCGTCGTATCTCATCAAATCGGGAATTGAATACACTCCATGCACGGTAAATAGATAAAAAAAAAATGGTGGATCAATGATATTTCAGATATAGATATGAACCAAGTATTTCTAAAATATTTGCCAGAAATCGAGGTCGACATACAACGGCATGGATTTATATCTGAAGAAAGATCTACTTCAATATACGGGCAGGTAAGAAGTGAAAATTGATGTAAAAAAACTAGATGCAGCAAATAGTATGTGTTTTGTTCATATGTGCGAACGACTTGAGTTTGAAGGGTCGAAGCCATAAACCTAGTGCGTGTTCACTTGAAAAACAAATTTTTTTTTACTCGAATGCAATTTTTAAATAGAGCACTAGTTTGGACAGTTAATTGGTCTCGGTACAATTTCATCAATAGAAGTTAACATCGATTTCCATTTGATTTATTGATTGATAAACTTATTTCTTGAATACAATTGGCACACATTGTATTGGCACTGTTATGAAAGGCGTGTGTCTCTCTTTCTCTCTCCCTATTTGCGAAGTAGCGCTAAAAATTAAAAAGTTCACTATATTTTTTTTGTAGTTTTAAAGAACGTGGTGCGCGATATGCATTGTTGAAATTAAGTGAAGAAGAAAGAAGGACTGGAGTCATTTCGGCCTCTTTGGGCAATCATGCACAAGGGCTGAGTTATCATGCGTTCAAACTTGGTATCCCGTGCACAGTAGTAATGCCGGTCACTGCTCCAATTATGAAGATTCAAAGATGTCGCAGTTTCAATGCGGAAGTTCTTGTTCAAGTATGTGTTCCGCGTTAAAATGGGATTCAAGACTAGAACGATTGCTTAATGTTACTCTTGATTTGTAGGGTGCGACTATGGCGGAGGCTAGAGGTCTAGCATTGCGATTGGCAAAAGACCGTGGTCTCACTTACATCAATGGCTACGATCATCCTAATATTATTGCTGGTCAAGGGACAATCGGTTTGTTGTTATCCATTTTTATAAAATCTGTCGAATATTTCTATTCATCAAATTTTTTTCTTAAATTTTAGGTCTAGAAATCTGTGAACAAGTTCCGTTTCCAGATGTCGTAGTCATACCGGTTGGTGGAGGTGGTTTAATTGCTGGCGTTGCCACGGCCATAAAAGCAATGAGCCCATCAACCAAGATCATCGTATGTCTCATTATCACCGAAATCTAATTGCAACAAACATCAATTTGATTTTTGATTGAAACATTTTGTCAAATTCCAGGGTGTTGAATCGGAAAAATGTCCGAGTTTTTCAAAAGCAATGGAACAAGGGGAACCAGTCGCAGTAAAAATTGAACCAACTTTAGCGGACGGTTTGGCATAATAATCAAACAATGAACGATTGTATTGGTCGATTACACTTATCGTTTACAAATTACAGGTTTGGCCGTTCCAATGGTTGGTTATAATGCTTTCAAAACGGCCGCCCCATTGATGGACAAAATGGTTGTTGTAAAAGAAGAATGGATTGCATTGGCTATTCTACGCTTGGTTGAACAAGAAAAGAGTAATTTTATCTAATTAAAAACAATTGCGGCACACAATTTATTTATGCATTGATTGTTTCACATATTTCAGTGGTTGTCGAAGGAGCTGGCGCTTGTGGATTGGCCGCCATAATGGCTGGTCAGTTGAATGAATTCAAAAATAAAAAGTATTTGGAAAAAAAAAAACCATCGAATAATTTAATGCATTCAAATTCGTACGAAATGATAACGCACAATTTCTCAATTTAGAGTGGTTTTACTTTTGTGTGGTGGGAACATTGATACGACTACATTTGGACGATGTTTAGAACGAGGCTTAGCAAGCGAAGGACGTCTTCTTAGGTTTGGCAACTTTCTCCATTCAAACTAAAAATGGATTGACACAATACACGCATACATAAGATTTTGTTTTTATTTGAATTGTTCAACCGTAGGTTTAACGTTACGTTGGATGATGGCCCAGGTGGAATAGCTCAATTGTGTCGAATCTTAGCCGATATTGGTGTGACTATCAAAGACATAATGCATGAACGTGCATGGCTGAGAGACATCTACAGCGTTGAGGTAATACGATTTCATGTTCACTGATGCTGAGAACGGTTATTTCGGAGATTTTATGACATTTTATTGCAGGTTAAAGTTGTGTGTGAAACACGCGATTGGGAACATGCCCAAGAACTACGTGGGGTTTTACTCGAAAACTACCGTGATGTTGTCTTCAATGATATCCCATTGGCTTTGTCGAGTGAAATGTAAATGTAAATGAAATGTATTGGTAAAATTGCAACACAGCAATAAGATCAACTTTTTACGTCACCAATTTCAAATTACTCTTAGTAACTAATCCGCCTGATGGATTGATATGCATATGCCATAAAAAAGTATTTTGTAGAATAAATAAAAGCTTAACCTTGATTTCTACTGGAAGAGATAAACAAGTCATATGAGAGAGAAAGAGAATAATCGAAATAAACCGTTGGGCAACTTACCTTGAATTAATTAGTTAATAATAACACGCATTGATAACGAACCGAACAACTGTCACCGATCTTTTTTTTTTTTAATTTCATACCCTCTCCTAGCAATTTATTTAGCAGCCGCCGTTTGAATCGATTCACAGCAATATTTGATTTTTGTCTCTACTAATGGTAGCATTTCATATGTGTGGCACAGAAGGCACACGTGTGCATTTAGTTTGATCAATCGCTGTTGATAAAATGCTGGTCCATAATTAACTGTTTACATTTTGATGGCACTGTGTCCATTAGCCAGTTCAATTTATAACTTGGTCAGCGCCATGACATATGTGAATAGGAAGAAACTGAATTTGAAAATAAAACGCATTCTCTTGTGTGCACATTTATCTGAAGCGGCGAACGTCTTCTTCGCGCGATTATGTGGTTATTGAAATCGAAATCCAGATGACCTCCAAGCACAAGCATAAATACGTATGTGTATGCGAGTGCGATGAATGGATTGCCGTTTAACATTTTCATGTGTTACGGCACTTTACGCGCGCCGCACAAACAATCGAATGAATGAGGTGGCTGGTGTCGATTTCAAGAGCTTATATATATGCCCATATTCACACATATACAATCGACCGAATATACTCATTTTCCCACTGGTTTGCATTGTGTTAAACATCGAAACAGAAGACTGACCAAACTCGATCATTGTTTGATGCCACGCTGTGTGTGTATGTGTTTTTTGATTTTTTTGTTGTTCCACGCTCATTTTGCATCGTGAGTAGTAAAAATACTAAGACGGATGGACGGAATGTGTCGCATGTAAACCGTGTCACACATTTATGTTATTGTTATTGCTAGTGCAACACTCAAAGCGATCGCATCACACAATTCGTGGCTCCTCCGTCTATCAAAGATACAACTAATCATGGTGGCGATAACAAGTGGCCAAAAATCGAAAACAAATCAGTTACAAACAATATAATGAGTGATTCGATTTGAACAACAAATTTCAAATTTTATTTGTGTGTAAACATTTGAAAACGTACAAAGTTGGAAGCAGAAACAGAAAAACAACTGAGAAAAAAACAAAACTATATAAACTAAATGTTGAAAATGCAAATCTTTCTCAAAGTGTTTTGTATATTAGTTGCTATTAATGGCAATGGAATTTGTGGTAGCGATAACGTTCAAAAAGAACTCACGATACGATCCATCGAAGGGAATTCAAAATCAAGTGATCAGCCGTTTAGAGTCAATCTAACGTGTAAGTAGCAAACAATCGAACGTTTATACGATCGCTTTCGGCTTCGCTATTTAGGTTACATAGATGATGAAGAGTTCTCCTTAATTGTGATTACTAAAGTCATTATAATTTTTTTTTTCGTATCTCGATTGTGATGAATTAAAGCATCGCAGACATTTTTTTTTTTTGGAAATGATGTTCAACCAGTTTGGTATTGCGATAAATGCGAATATAAAATTTTGTACAAACAAAAAAAGGAATTATATAACAAATTATTGACCGGTCACTACTGCCAAAACAAATTCAAAAGCCAAAGTGTGTATGTGTGTGTGTGTGTGTTAGTGTGTGTTCATGTGGATGAAAAAAACTTGAACAAAGCACTTCATTTGAATTTAATCGATATTTGAATGCTCGTACTTTTTTTATACCATCCGAACTACTATTACTGTTTACATAAACCGTTTTCGCAGGTTTGTTGAAGGTAATTCATTTTGCAATCCCCTCGAAGAAGTTGCAATTGATGAGCATTTATTCATTCATCATAATGTGCACATTCTCATTTAATTAAATCGATGGGATGTAAATAGAACAACAACCGCATCTCTCTCTCTCCCTATACATGGGCCTGTATGCATTGAATCTTGACATTTTTCATAAATTATAAAGAATTATGCGCTCATACGCATTATTGTTATTGCGGTTCCTAGGCACCATTCGTTCATATGTGCCAAAAGGTCAGCGGAGAAAAAAAAAACGAAATAAGAGAGTGTGCGTATCAGAGATAGAGAGAGGTAAATAATGTGGGACTGAAACAATAACTGATCACTGGCTTGCTTAAATGAGTTTTACACCTTATTTCAATTCAAATTTTGAATACTCATAATCGATGTGAAAATAGAGATGAATAGAAACAAAAATCCGTGTTTGAAAAAAGACCGACAAATAAAGCTTCGCCGACTATCGTTTTATATCATTGAATGCTTTGGATCAACCGTAGAAAAACCACGAGTTCAAAAATGCAGTTTAGGCGGTGTCGGGAGGTCGATATGCACATGGTCAATTCTTTCACAACAATCCACGACCGGTTAAACGTGTTAAGGTCTAGATTTTTGTTCTAAGATGACAAGGTGATACTTTTGACAGAAATTCAATTTTTTTGCATTTTTTTTTTTACATGAACTACTTTTTATTTTTATTTTTGGAAGTGAAAAAATTTACATTCGACTGCGCACTTGGTGCAAGGTCATGTGAAAGTGATATGCAAGCCCACCGCCGAACATGTGTATGCTATGACGTTATTCTGAATGAAATGCTCATTGGGCCTATTGATATAGTACATGGAATTTAAACATATAGATTTGACCGTTCAACCCTTTTACCCCGGCATCACTACAATACTCTTTTAATTGCTTTATTAAAAAAACAAAAGAGGCCAACGATTTTCACGGGTCACGCTTGGAATGAAAGAAAAATGAGTTGAATTTAACTTATGTGCTGTCTGTTTGTGATTACTTGATAGCATTGACGATTTATGTACCGTTGCAATGGATCACGCAATAGACAGTTCATCGCCATTATAATACATTTAAATATTGGATACGCTTAGCGCTACTGCTCCTCTCTAAAGCATTCTCTAAATGCAGTTAAATCTCCTGAACCGAATGAAAAGTAACACGTATATCGCAGAGCTACCAAATGCACTTGTTACCCACATCATAATTTATGTATTTAGGACAGTCGATTGGTCTTTGAATTGGTCAATCCCAAATGACTTTTTGTAATATAAATATAAACATATATACTAGCTCTTTTTTCTTCTTTCGCTTTTGCTATTTCAAATCATATTTATTTGTATAAATCTCTATTTCAATCTCTTATATCGTTTTTATCACAAACAGTCTTCTTTTCTATAATAATTTTAGCTTTTTTAAATTATTATGAACTAGCATTGAACGTTTTACCAATCGATACGAAGGCAGTTTTAGAAGATAAGTCATCAAATGATGCAAATGTTAAAGTGATTGGCGATGTCATTGAATCGCAAACATCGAAAAATATACAGGCAGCAGGTAAATTGACGACAACATCAAGTCCAAAACTTCGAAAGGAAAAAAGTGATCCGTATGAATGTCCAAACACATCGGAATTCTCATTTTTTCCGCATTATTGCTCAAGACATGCGAATTGCCTATCCATCGGCAAAGAATATCGATGCTGTCGCCAGTTCAATAGCAAACGATGTGTCAAAGGTGTACCGAAGCCATTGAAAGAGCAACGCCATGAACGTAATTGGAGTTTCATTGTTTTTTTTTTTTCTCAATTTTCATGATATTTGATTTGTATTGTTCGCATTGTAAACCGCGTTGATGTTTATTTTTTTTTTAGCAATTCTCGGCCTTATTCCACGAAAATGTCCGAAAGAACCACTGGCTGAACTCTTCTGGGAATTGAAGACGTGCAACACGGACCATGATTGTTGGCCTCGAATTTGCTGTCCTGATGGAACAAATAAATATTGCAGATCTGCGCGTCCAGAATTGGAAAATGTTCCCGTTGGAAAGCAGTTGGCATATCGTGAGGCTTTATTTTCATTTTTTTTATTTCTAAATTGAATATATGGTTAGAGTGATCTAAAAAAAAATTGAATTGAATTTTAGCCATCGATATGTTGTCCAGCTATTTGAAATGTACACCGGCACCCCCAACGGCCTACGATCTACATCCGAAACCATGCAACAACACATTAGATTGTTTTCGTGAGGCTTTATTTCCTTTTTTATTTTCTTCTATTGAATATCGATAGAGCGATCTAATGGTGAATCTATTTTTAGCCAACGTATGTTGTCAAGAAGAAGGGAGAAAATATTGTCGTCCTCCAAAAAAATCACTACTAGCATTTATCACCAATTTTGCCCAGGTTTGATAACGACATTGAATTTTGAATGAAAAAAAAAAAGAAATAGTTGGATAGCATCTGATTAATTTTATCTATTTTTAGCGCTTCAATACCGGCGTTGTACGACAGTGGACCGACAACATTGTGTTCAACCGATAAGAAAAGAAATCCGTATCATTTGTCTCACGCGTGCATCAAGTCAAAAACGGAACCAATCTCTCTAAGAGATACATGTGATATAATTTTTTAGATCGGCATTGTTTTTTTTTCTTCTGTGGAATTTCATTTGATAAATTGCTAAGGTGAATTTTTTC
Source organism: Sitodiplosis mosellana (assembly GCF_009176505.1). Lineage (NCBI taxonomy): Eukaryota > Metazoa > Arthropoda > Insecta > Diptera > Cecidomyiidae > Sitodiplosis > Sitodiplosis mosellana. The sequence continues at coordinate 704,730 of NW_022601467.1, forward strand.
TATTGTGAAAATGTTAAATCGTAAGCATTAGTGACTGTAGTGCCAGGAATCCATTATTGTTTTAGGGACATGAAATGTTATTGTTCTATTGAAAACGAAATAAATGTAACAGTTCCATTTGTAATAATGTCTTTTTCTTCTAGAATCGAATCACCTAAATCACCTGGCTAACTGCTTTGCAGTGAAGACTTTATATTGAAGCAATCGCAAAATTTGCAAACTAGATCAAATTTGTGTATTTTTTATGCACGTATGCACGTATTTGTTATGCATTCAAGTGTGGATTGGTGCTTAATTTGAATTTCCATTGACATTTAAGTCAAGAGATGGCATTTACACCATTGAAAAATCATACATGTGCTGCCACTGATTTCATAGCGTCATTTTTGTAAAATTGACAGCAATACCTCATAAATGAAATATTTTATAAACGAAGCGAACAAAACGTACAACTCACATTTCTATTTTTGTTTTTCATTCGCTTTTTCGAAAAAATCATGCAAATAAATGAACAAACCATTCAAAATAAGACAAATATCCAAATCTTAGAATAAACAATTATTGCGGAAACAAGAAATTTGGAACCAAATAAAATAATTAAATTGAAAAATATTTGAGATTGTTTGTGTGCTTGTGCGTGTGCGTGTGCATCGAAATATAGTGAAGAAGACAATAGAGAGTGCAATAGAAGAAGAAGAAGAAGAAGTCGAAGACAATGAGACGAAGAAAATTCATGATCATTTTACCGGTTCAGATTATCGGTAAGTGTTACACCAAGAACATCCAAAATGAGTGACGACGAACAAAAAGAGAAAAAATGTGATTCACTTGAATAATTTTTTCGATTTTAAGTTAATATTTAATTAATTTTTTCGGTTTTTTTCAACAGTTCCATATGATTTGCGAGACCGAAGTGAGCGAAAAAATTACAATGACTCGGAATCGACAGATTTTGATGATGAATTCAACGATGGTTCAAACCAATCACCGCCTAGGACCGCAGAAACGATCAAATCAGTTGAAACGATCAAAATAGTCAAAACTAAGGAACAGGACGATGTCTCAGTGGGTTCATCGAACAGTCCAACACCAGTGTCGAGGTTATATGAGGTATGTGTTGTTTATTTCAAATCTATTGTGATTGAAATATTCTTAAGACATAAACTTGACAACTGCATCGATTTTAGGAACATTGCTACTCGAATGTCTCACATACACAGGTTCGAAATATCGTTGATGTTAATAATGCACGTTCCAAAAACCGAGAAAGTCCCGAAAATATTCCAAGTTGTTCACATCATGTATGTAAAACGTTTAGTTCATTGTGATTGAAACATTCTTGTGACATTTTCTTGAAAACTATATTGAATTAACGATAATTGGCTACATCACAATTTCTTGATGCAGAATTCGATTCTCCAGACTGGTTTACCTTCAAGCTCATCGAGCAACACAATTTCACAGCATGAAAATATCGAAACAAGAGATGATTCCATGCAGCCTTTGGCGAATTCATCACCTCAGCTGACGATTGATGTACCAACTTGTTCATATCATGTATGTAAAACGTTTAGTTCATTGTGATTGAAACATTCTTGTGACATTTTCTTGAAAACTATATTGATAACTATTATGTGACCTTTTTAGGAAGACACACGCGCAAATTTCAACTCAGAACTCCAATCGACAACGATTTCAAGTTCATCGAGCAGCACGTCTTCTCCAAATGAAAATACCAAAACCAGAAAACGAAAAAAAATGAGATATGAGATTGAAAAAATGAAAGAAGAGTGGAATATCGAAAAACAGCGAAAGGAATTCGATCACGAGCAATGGATGGCCAAATCAAGAGAGAATCATGAACAGGAAATGGCCAGAATGGATAGGGAGCACGAACAAAAGATGGCCAGAATGGCGAAAAAGCATGAGCAAGAAATGCAAAAAAAAGAAAAAAAAAGAAAAGAATAAATACAAACTAAAATGTCAGAAATATGATAAAAGAAATCAGAACAAGTGAGCCAATTCAAAAATTTAAAAAGAAAATGTTATAGAAATTCCTTCAATATTCCGAACAAAATAATAAAATATCGTATGATTTTTCCTTTAAAATAAATTTGTATAATAAAGATAACAACTCAGAGAAATAATTTGACTTTTTCTTATGGACGTTGATCGAACACAAATTTCAAACAGACAACTTTTAATAGAAAACAATGAAAAATCTAAACAACAAACACTTTTAATTGAATTCTTTATTTAATGGTATGCATTCTTAATGTATTTCAATTTGATTTTGTTTATCATTTCTAACTTAAAATGAGTAAAGGCGACCACCAGAGTCGTGATGTTGCATAAAGTAAAGAGAAAAATCGAGTAAGAAAAAACGTTTTGGATAATTTTGGATCATCTTTGTACTCGTTTTTGCCAAGAACATGAAGGCCAACCATGATGACGCGATCCAATGTTTTGAGAAAAGCTTCGCTACCTTGAACCAAGAGGACGTGGAACGCTTTGAAGACGGCTTTGTTTTCGTGAAAGTCTTTGTGAAGTGGAATTTTCTGTGGGCCAATGCACCGCAAATGTTATCAAGTACACCTTCTTCTTTCTCAACCGCAACGATTTGCGACAATGCCTGCAACACTTGTGGAAATTGTGCGTATGCCTTTTCTCCGCTGAACAGTACCAATTCACCCAAATCGAAAACAGCGTTCTGACGTACTTCTTCGTATTCATCTTGAACGCCGGCCAAATAAAGCGGTAACAATGAATCGAACCAGTTGGCTGTGCATTGTTGAAGAGCCGAGAAACATTCAGACAATGTGCCGTATACTAAACTGCGTTCACTGTTCAAATCTTCATTGCTACGGGATTTTTCCAATTTTTCCAAAAGCAATGGTAACCCATATGTTTTCTGTGCGGTGGAACGAAGCCCGCCGCATTGCACAGGCGAGATAGTGCACACAGCATTAGCGAGAGCAGTACAGCACACTGTACTAATCTCGCTCTAACACACACTGCAATACGTACGTACGTAGAAACCTAGAGCGCAGAGCGCAAATACACACAAACTCACTTATACGCATGTTACAACGACTGA
>NW_022601467.1:708226-734791 GCF_009176505.1 Sitodiplosis mosellana
AAACTAAAACTACCATTTTCTGTTTATTTAATACCGAAAACACCCTAATGTACACACAGTCATTGTAACATGCGTACTAGTGTATGTGAGTGTATTGGCGCTCTACGCTTTTATGCTGAGTTCGTACGTACGCATTACAGTGTGTGTTAGAGCGAGATCAGTACAGTCTGCTGTACTGCTCTCGCTAATGCTGTGTGCACTATTTCGCCTGTGCAACGCGGCGGGCTTCGTTCCACCGCACAGAAAACATATGGGAAGGCACGGCTAAAGTACATTTCAAACTCTTGTGGCTGAAGTGAATGTCCCAATTTTGGCAGCACTTCACCAGCCAACTCACGTAGAGCAACCAAATATTCGCTATCATCATTTTCCTCATCGCCAGTATTATCGTTGAACTGGCATGCCACTTTCGATGCAAGCACATCGTGGATGCAGCTGAAAATGTGATTTTTCATGTCTTCGTTGAACGGTTTGGGTTTTTTTTTCTGACCTTTTTTATCTCTCGCTCACATCACCATTTTCCCATTTTGTCGCACGGATGCATGCAGCGATTGCCGCCACCACCACCGCTACCGCCGTCGCCCTTTGTTTCATTATTATTATTCGCAATCATTTTATTTATGACTTTGTCGAATTTGTCTCTTTGAGCCTTCGTTTCGTTTCGTTTTTTTTTATTCTCGGCGCAAATTCGTTAACACTCGACACACAAATTTTCTTTTATTGTACACAGTTTGGAAAATGCACAAGAACATCGAGTCTTTCTTTTTAAATGGCTTCAAATAAATAATTTTCAATGGTCAAATGTGTTTGAGCGACGAAAAAAACGTATTTGTACGATATAAGAATAAGAACATTTTTATACACTTCACATTTTACTGGCTGACGATGACCTGGATTTAGAGTTTTTCTGTTGTGTGCTTTGCCAACATTGAAATCAGAACAAACCACGGAAATGGGACATTATTTTGGTACATCTTTTCATTAGACTGCTTCAAAAAAAAAAAATTGTCCTCCATCTGAAAAATCCGGCCAGTTTCGAAAAATATACCTAAAAAAAAATAGGTTTGGCGCAAAGAACGCATATGGGTATCATAGAAATTGGTGAAGCAATCCCCATATCAAAATTTTCATGACAGCGTTTTCGAAAGCCATTTTAGATCGCTACATTTCGGCCCAAATCATTTTTTCAGCCAATTTTTGGCAAAAACTGATGATGGGATTTTGTCTGGTTCGTCAATATCTACAACTTTAACCGAGACATTAGCCCTTGAAAAGGCATTCTGGGCCAGTTACAGTGTAAAATGACCAAAAAAATGACAATTTTTCGGCATTTTTTACATTTTTCGTTCTACTGGTCACCCAGGTGGTAGACTTTGGTTCGGTTTTCGACTTGTGTCGTGTAGCCAAAACCTGCACAAAAATTTTGGTACTTGTCAGATTGCGATTTGGATGGAATCATGGAATTTGGCGACAATTGATTCACACATATGGGACAAATTTCAGGCCAAAATGAGCAAATCACAAACATGAGCTTCGGTTTGACAGGTAAAAGCCAATGATTTCTACCTTTTATACCTTTGAACATCTAGTATGGTCCTTTACGAACATTTTGAGTACTTCATGACCAAATCGAGTGATGTTTTCACATATTTCTGGCCTCATATTCGATTTCAACTCCCAAAAAATCGACTTTTAACCAAAAACCGACCTTTTTTGACCTTTTTTAGGGATGGTGTCTTGGTGCAATGATATTTTTTCTCAAAAATATGGGGATTCGACCCAGACAAAAACTCTCAAAATTGACTTTTTAAGGTACCTCCCCAACAAAATATACGTTTTTCATGGATTTTGCTATGAAAATATCAATTTTTGTTCGGGAGGTACCCCAAAAATACACTTTTTGGATGAGTTTCTTAGTGAAAAATTATTTTTTTTGAGAAATATTGGGAATTCACTCATACAGAAGCTCTTATGAATGATTTTTGGGGTACCTCCCGAACAAGTAAGTTAGTTAGAGTTTTTCTCTCCAGTGGCGCTTTTTTATGACGTTGGACAGATATAATCACAATCACTCTTATGCATATTTTATGGCATGAAAAAACCATCTGCTGTAATCAACAATGTACCATAGATGTGCACATTCCTTCACAATCAACTGTGAATTTCCAAACAACTCTTTTATATTCCATGATTTCGATTTGATGTTGAAACGATGAATTTGTTTGACATATACTTATCAACAAGTTGAAATGCGTATAATATCGTTCAATTAAATAACGCAAGTTACACCGTTGCAATCATTTTGACTGTGCCATTTTTCAATACCAGACAATTTCAATTGACAATATAATACTGTTGAAGTATATTTTTTCGAAATGGTCAAAAGGTTGGAATTTCATAAATAGTCCATTATATACTGGCATTTGTATTCGCACCGTTGCTGTACTTAATCAGTACTTATGCTCTATATCCATTGAAATTTATTTCGTGTGTACTTTGCGCTAGTTAATGTTGCCTCTAGTGAGTTGTGTCTTGAGTACATTCAAAGTATTGTTGTCATACAGTGATGACAGATCTGAATGCCTGTACATTCACATCGAATTAAAATAAATAAATTGAATACAATAAATAGAGGAAATTGTTTTGGCTCATCATTTCATTGTACATTGCTCTAGTGTGATAGGTTTTTGAACAAAATTTAGAAATCGTTGGCAAAATGATCAAAGCGATTCTCGTTTTTAATAACCATGGAAGGCCTAGACTCTCAAAATTTTATCAATACTTTGTAAGTGACATGAATTAAATTAATAAATGCAATCACATATGATATCATTGTGCCCACTGGTTCACATATGGAACAGCAATGAAATCCTATGCAAATTAATAATGTTGATTTAAACACAACGAAAATTCTTTCAATTCGCACAGAATGAAGACATTCAACAGCAGATAATAAAAGAAACATTCCAGCTGGTGTCCAAGCGAGACGATAACGTTAGTTCATGTTAATAATAATCTCTTTCCAATTGGATTATATTAGTTTCTTTCCCATTTATCTTGAATTTAATAAAGGTTTGCAATTTCCTGGAGGGTGGAAGTCTGATTGGTGGTTCCGATTACAAATTAATCTATCGACACTATGCAACGCTGTATTTTGTGTTTTGTGTTGATTCATCTGAGAGTGAGCTGGGCATTCTTGACCTTATTCAAGTCTTTGTCGAAACATTGGACAAATGTTTTGAAAATGTTTGTGAACTGGATTTGATTTTTCATGCTGATGCCGTGCACCATATTCTAGCCGAACTTGTGATGGGTAAAATATGATATATCATCCACTCTCTCTCTCTCTCTCTCTCTCTCTCTCTCTCTCTCTCTCTCTCTCTCTCTCTCTCTTTCTCTCTCTCTCTCTCTCTCTCTCTCTCTCTCTCTCTAATTTGACTTCAATTCGACGAAGGATCGATCGAAGTTCTCATTTAAAACTTTAGTAACTTCAGCAATTGTTCCATGAAACAAGAAACAGATCGATTTTTTCAGAAATCCCATAGCGAATGGTTGAAATTGCAACAAAAATACATTACATATTGTGCATTTTTCTTGATGTTTCAGGTGGAATGGTGTTACAAACAAACATGTCTGATATTTTAGCACGAATCGAAGATCAAAACCGATTAGTTAAGCAAGAAGCTGGTTTATCAGCAGCTCCGGCTGCCGTCGTGCATCAACTAAAGAGCATGAATCTACCGCAACAATTCAAAGACATGAAACTTCCAGATCTACCACAAGCGATCAAGGTATGTTTCTGATTTGTCAACGTGCGGCTGCACAGCATCTATTAATTTGAATAATTACCCCATTATTTTCATTGCTTGTCATTCTATCTATTTGAAGGATTTAAAATTTTGACCCAACAACAACTATCAGAAGTACGAGACAAAGTCAGATGATAGTGAATCGATTGTACGTTAAAGAGTACTGGTTTTGAGTGGCAACGTTAGCGGCAACTCTTTGTATATTCATAAATAGAGAAAGAAAAAAAAACGAACCATAAATCCAATTTGTTTTTGTATTGCATTTTTTGATTTAAGCAAAATAAACGTAATATTTAGCACCAAGATTTGATCAATGCTTTTCATATACAAACACATAAAAGAGTTCTTATTGCTGACCAACGTGAAAAAAATTCATTTTGATGAGAGCGCTGGAATTAAACTATACGTGCGAGAGCCAGAGAGTGCGTTTCATACTAGAACTGTCGGCCCGCACAGTGTACGGTGTACGTGTACGTGTTCATGTGTATGGGTGTGTATTGCGTATGTCTCGGTATGTATCGCCGGTAAATGACAATTTCATAGATTTAACGTTCAACCGTCTTGAATTTTGAGTCAGTCGAAAAAGTGCAGAGTGGCAGTGAACAAGCCATTGATTAATGTGTGTGTGTGTGTGTGTGCATTTGATTCACTATTCCATTTAAATCTTCTTATTGCATTGAAATATTTACCAAAGACAAACGACATTTCGATGGCCAATACAAAATACAAATGACAATTTACTTTTGCACTGGCCAAACCGAATTTTTTTTCGTTGTTGTCGATGAATAAAACTTCAATTCATTCAACAGACAAAAGAAATCACATTTGTTTTGTGTGTGAATATGTGTATTCGTGTGTATGTGTATAAGTATCTCAAGATTTTTCCCATAAAATATTTATCACCACTTTAAACAAAATTTGGTGAAACAAATCGAAAATGTCTATGGCATTTCCAATAAATAAAGGAATCAAATTTTTACTCTGCGATCAGTGCATCAATCGTCGTTAATAAGATTTTTGGTAAAACGAAATTCCGTTTTGCTGATCACAGATTCAAGTCAACACAAACATAATTCAAACAGAAAAAAAAAACATTTTTTTTTTGTTGGTTATACCCATGGAATTTATTTTGCCGTATTCATGTATGCGATAGAATTTGTATGTTTGTTGTTGATTTTTGATTCTTGTTGTGTATCATTCGGTTGTGTTGGTGTCGACAACGCCAAATCGGTAACAAAGACCATCAAAGTGTGACATCATTCGGTTGTGGCAAAATGGCTTTACAATACGAAAAAAAAAACTGTTGATGTATTTGTGTTTGTATATACTTACATACCACAAGCAGAAAAAGCTTTTTATCCATGGTAATTTTTTTTCTCTCTCTCTCTCTGTCGTTCGCTCGTTCGTTCGTTCATTCGTTCGTGTTCGAAAATCCAAATCCATTTCCATCTCGCATTTCTTTTGGAAAGTATCATTTTCTTCATTTAATAAAGTTTTTTTTTTTCTCATTATTTTGTATTTGGTTCAATTTTCGTTTCACTCTTCCGGTAAATTCAGTTCGGTTTCAATAACAACAACAACGACAACGGCAACGACAGAAAAAAACACGAAATTCCTTCATCGACGCATTCGTTCGTTTCATTCGTTTTAGGAAAGAATCGGCTTTGAATGGAGCCATCAGAAATAATTTGGTGTTAGTGTAAAAGAATTCAAAAGATTTTATTGGCGAAGACTCATAATATCGTTATTATCTCACTTTCATACGTGGTATCTTTAGCTATATGCGATATAATGTATGTGGAATTTGAAAAAAAAAAAATTCATGGTGTGCGTACGGAATACACAGATAGTTCCATTTCATTCTACTTCAACTTCATGTTTTCACTTCGATTCGCCTTTTCATCTTCTTTTTTTTTTTATCGAGAACTGTTTTGGTTTATCTTTTAATGTACAGACATTTTTAAATTAGTCAAACGCTCCAAACGACTAGTTGTCGGCAGAGAGTGAATATTCTAATGCTTGCTCACATTTCTCTCTGTCTATTTTTTTTTCTCCTGTTGTGTGTGCGTGATTGTGTTTTCTAAGTTATTTATTGTTTATTTGCCTATGTTGCCGATAGTAATTTTCGGCAATAATCAGTTTGTGTACATTAACAAAAACAACAACAACAACAACAAAAAAAACTCATCAACGTCATTGCTACTGTTTTTTATGGTTGTTTAAATTCCACACATATTCACACGCAGAACTGCATGCACCAATGTGATCTTGAAATCAATCAGTGGTTACACATTCGGTTTCAATTTGTATTTAAGTTTTGGGTTTTTTTTTCTATTCTGTTTTTTTCTCCAGATATTTGCAACACATATTGCGGCAAAACATATGCATTTTTGCAGTTCAACATAAAAAGACACAGTGCTCTGAAATCAAGTGTTACGTCAAACATTTAATTTTAAATAGCTGAAACTACTTTGCTAAACACCTAAGCGGTGGAGAAAAACAAAACGAGAAGAAAACAACCACATTTATATTAGAGAATAGCACAAACAGAGGTTATCAACGGAAAACAGAAAAAAAAAATTTATTAAGTGAAAACAAGTAATAAAAAGAATTGTTAGTAAAAATGAGTGATGAATCAGTCGTCGATCGGAATGATCCAGCATTGAAGTATCTTACGGTAGAAAAGAATCAATTCAATGATCCGGCAACGCAAGCAGAATGGACACAAAAGCGTCTCGTTTGGGTACCGCATGAGTCACAGGTGAGAAATTCGAAAAGTAAAACGAAAAAAAAAACAACAAAACATAACAAGAGAGGCATTCCGCTGCTGCCAAGTTTTTTTGTGGTTACTCATTCTTAGATAAAAAAAAAAAGCTATACATAGGCTTATGTCATCAACTTTTCCCTGTATCACGTACACTTGGAATTTAAGAAAACATTAAGACGTTTTAGCGTTTCAGTGGAAAGTTTTTTTCTTCTTCTTCTTCTTCTTCTTCTTCTTCTTCTTCTTCTTCTTCTTCTTCTTCTTCTTCTGTTTTGTTTCTTCTCTTTTAGTTCACCACAATTTAAATTTATTTATTTTTTGTCTTCGTTTACGTTTTGAAAAACCTAACCTTGTCCAAAAAAAATATGTATATGGAGTAAATGCAGTGTACGAATCATTCATTACAGCCAAACAAAACATTTCATCGCATTTGTATAATGATGGCGTGTACTCATATTAACTTATACTCCTATATATTTATATTATATATAATATATATATTTCGTTATATTCAGAACTTCTTCCGAGCGCTAAACTAAAACGAAATGAAGATCTTTTGCTGTGTTTCACATGTTTATTGTGTGTTGTTTTTTTCTCTTATTTTTCTTCTCCTCTCTTCTCTCACATTTTTTTGAGATATGGCTTTAAATTTGTATTAGTGTTTTTTGCATTACAACCGTCCAAATTCGGGTGTGCCATTGTATCTGCTTCAATTTTTGTTTTTTTTTTCCTCTCCATAATTGTTTGCTGCAGCGATCTTTCCTTATTTTTGTAATTTCACGGCGCGACGCATACACATGTATTTAACCACACTTGAATGCATTAGCGCTGTGAACTATATATTCATTATTGTATGTTTGTTCGTTTGTTCGTTCAGTGCTCTTGCGATACGGCACACTTTAATGTGCACACACACACACACACAAATTTCAATTCTAACATTGAAAATGCATATTTAGATTAGTGAAATGATAGTTGTATTGGCTCCTTTGTTTTTATCCCTACATAAAAAAAAAACAATGTAAAAAAAATATATATATATGATTGACTGAATGAGCGATTATTTTCGTTTGATGACTTCGCCGCTATGATAATTGAATGTTGAACACACTTGACATGTGTAATTAAATTCAATTTGCGAACACAGCTCAATGAAATATGTATATTGATTGAATCATTTTCGGTTTTTAAATAATACATTATCATTGACAGGGCTTTGTTGCGGCCAGCATAAAAAAGGAAAATGGAGATGAGGTGGAGGTGGAATTGGCCGAAACCGGCAAACGTGTTACTATCCAACGTGATGACATCCAAAAAATGAATCCACCAAAATTCGATAAAGTCGAAGATATGGCCGAATTGACCTGCTTAAATGAAGCGAGCGTTCTGCACAATATCAAAGATCGATACTATTCCGGATTGATCTATGTAAGTATTTTCTATTTTTATGCTATTTCACATGGAATCAAAACTTGTTATGAAGTAATACTATCGGTATTTGAAGAAGAAAAATCGATTTGTTTACGAAACGATCGATTGGTCATGAAAATAAGAAAAACCATTTTTCACAGCAGTCTAATTGGTTTCAAGATCAAATCGATGCTAAAAAATGACGACGGCTAAAATAGTTATATAATTTACAAAATGAGCTATTTGTTTTGCCGTGCACTTACTCTCGTGCACACATACACCATGCATTGCTTTGTTTCTGACCATTTTTATTGGATTTGATCGCAAAAATGAAAAGAAAAGAACACTAGAAAGAACACGCTTTCGTCCATACTTCGTTAAAACAAATGTTTATCTGCTTTCAGTTCATTGCAATGTTATTATCATTAATTAAAGATGCATCATGCTTCGAGCTACTCTCAATTTACACTGTCTCAGCGAATGCAAAGCTGAACTGTTCGAATCTTAAAACCAAATACTTATCTCTATTTATATGAACAACGGATATGTATATATATGTAACACCAACGTCTCTCGTTCCAATGAGGCAGAATCAGCAGAATGTTTGTTGTTGTTGTTATTGTCTTTCGTTTTTGTAATGCATTCAGAACAGAAGTTCCGATTATTCCAAAGAGGGTCACACCGACTCTTTATTTGGTCTTCGCTCTCAAGCAGAAAAATATTCACATCAGCAAAAACGATCGGCCAACGTACCATTTACTCCGAACATATGAAAATTAGCAACAATTTATGCAGAGTCAAGTGTCACTTGATTTTCTACAGTAAAAGACATGCATGTATGATTCATACGATAATTAATAAACGGAGATGTTCATGTGTTACAAACGAAAGATCAATATCATAACGACTTTACGTTGAATTTTTGTGAAAATTTGCATCATGTGTACGGTTTTTTGTTTCGCTTCGACCACTCGCTTCTTAAAAAAACCACTTGAAGAATGCCATGTGTCATAGAGAGTGACAAACGGAATCCGGCTGTGCTGAGTAATATCAATACATGATAACTCTTCATAACAGAAGAATGAAAAATGTAGCTCAAATGAGAACAATGAACCGAAAATAGCGATTTTTTGCACTCTGAAAATGAATAATTCGGCAAAGACAACAGAGAGAGAGAGAGAGGAAATAATGGTCGTTTCAATTCGTACGATTTTCAAAGTGGGATGTCTACGTATAATCGCCCGGTGTGTGGGCTATTTCAAGCCATTTTTCCCTTCTTTTTATGCGTTTTGATTATTTGCCAGAAATAGCAAGTTTGATAATCAAAAATTGCCAATTCAACGATTCAAATTTAACGATCCAATTTAACTTTTTTTTTTCAATTCTTTTTTGAACTAATTTAATGCAAAACAATGATAATTTTAATTTTTTTCCTGCTTCACATTTTTGTAGACATATTCGGGCCTGTTTTGTGTGGTAGTTAATCCATACAAAAAACTTTCTATTTATACGGAAAAAATTATGGAGCGTTATAAAGGTATAAAGCGTCATGAAGTCCCACCACATGTGTTTGCCATTACAGATAGCGCCTACAGATCAATGTTACAAGGTTAGTATACAAGTATTTGAAAAATCCTTAATTTCAAACCGGCGCGCATTGCATTGCATTTGAATACAGTGCGAGAATATTTGAATGCAATTTAGGTAGCACGACTTCCAGTATATTGGAATGTCCAACTGTGGATTTCAAGGAACAATTGTGTCGTTGGGAATAAAAATGGGATTAGCCGAAACCGCGTATTTCTATGTGAATCATTTTTGTGTTTCTGGTACGAGATATGGTGCAAGTATACCAAAGATAAAGATCTTGAAATGTTCTAAAACATTGCAGAACACATTTGTCTTCTATCTCTTACCAGGAACACAAAAATGATTCGCATATAAACGAGCGGTTTCGGCTACTCCCATTTTTATTCCCAACGACACAATTTTACTGTTGAAGTTAACGGTTATTTGAAACATCTTCGAGTTTGAACATCATTTGGGTTTGTTTGGTGCTCTTGTCGTTGTTGCGTTTGCCGCTGTTGCTCTGTTTTTTCCTTCTACTTTTTCGTCGGGTTTCATTCTCTATTTTTTTTGCACATGTCAATACAGTCATTTTTATTGAAAAGTTCAAGCTATAAATGTACAATAATAAATATGATCTGTGTGTAGTTCAGATTGTCTTGCGTGTGGCAAAAATATGTTTGCATGTATGTGTAACCACAATGTGAAATCAGGCACAAAGCGATTTTTTTTTCTTCACCAAAGCATATGTTTCAATAAAACGAACTGCGAATATCACTCCTTAAACTCTTTATATGGTGATTTTAAAATCGCAAATAGTCATTGAATAGACGACGAATATGTGCACAGTCAATCAATGGTAGTAACGAAAATGTAAATTGCAGTCGTGTTTGTTTTATTTTTTATTTTTCCTACTTCTTTTTTTTTCGTTTATACTTCATATCACATTTCTCATTTACCGCTGATTCATTCGATGAAGTGAATATATTTATGTATTGCCTTTTTTCCATTAAAAACAGACTTTTTCGATTTTATATATTAATAATTTCTTTCGACAACTGACCCGAATTCAAATCAATACAAATAAAGAGCAAAACCATAGTTGCAATGATGTAATAGAATCTTACGGCTTTAGATTCATATAAATGTGTGACTATTTAAGACGATCATTATTTTTCTATTGAATTCAAGAGCGTTTGCGATTTTCGGGCACAAAGCTGTTGACGCGTCAACAAACAACCTTATCTTCAAGTCAACAAAATGACTCATAGCACATTTTTCCGCTACTGAAATCATCTAATCGTATACATGTGTACGTTTATCTTTATTTCCAAACAGATCGCGAAGATCAATCAATTCTGTGTACTGGCGAATCCGGAGCTGGTAAAACAGAGAACACCAAGAAAGTTATACAGTATTTGGCATATGTCGCCGCATCCAAACCAAAAGGATCCGGATCGGTAAGTAAAATCGGCACATTTCCAATCCCAATTACAATCATAGCGTAGTTTAAATACATAGATTTTTTCAGTAAATTCGATTAAATCAAATCCCAGAGAAGAATTTTTTGCTGTCGTTCGTTTCTTTGTTTGCTTATATGTTTTCAATTAAAGTTCTAGGTCTCACATTCAAGATTTGCTAGAGAGAAAAAAAAAATCATGCTATGTCGCACATAATATACGCGCGTTACCTTTTAGAGTTCAATTTTTCATGCATAATACGTGGGAATTCCGATATTCCGATACCAAATACCGACTTTTATATAACTCAAACATATGAATCATGTGTATACGAATTTCTTTCTCGTGGCTCCAACAAACATTTGCACGTCTGTTTATCTATTTATGGTATTGTCAGCCATTTAATACGAAAATCAAAGCAAAATATCTATTCAGCGCTCATATGATTTGAAGACATTGCCAAAAATGGACACAAATCAAATGAATGTTGAGAATCATTTTTATATGTACATACGTAACTTCCGAGATAACTTTATGTTGTTGGTTTTTTGTTTGTTGCTTTCTTGAAATTCATTCTGACCAAATATTCAAAATGACACACGACCGCATACAAAAAAGAAGAAAAAAAAAACGTTTGAGGTGCTCTCATTAACTGTACTGATGGCAAATTTGGCGGTCGCATGTGTTGTATATATATTTTTTTGGGAAAGATAGATTAATGAGCCCAAAACAATGTTACCTTTTATGATGATCCTATCACAATGAATGAAGAAAAAAAATAAAACGGTTTCACGTTTTCAATTTTTCGAAGCTGCATAATTAAAACCGTGTTTTAGTTAAAACATAGCAGCAAATTGTAATAAATATTTGCTCAAAATTGTAAAATTGTGTCACCATTGGCATTATTGTTTGAAAAATTCATTAGCAGCATTGTTTGTTGTCGTCAGCATTATTATTTTGTATCGTCGCCTTATTATTTTGAGCGAAACCAATTTATTTGTTTCATTCAATGGCCAATTTAAATCAATACATTTAAGGGCAGTCAAAAAACGATGATTTCGAAACATAGCATTAAATATAAACTATAATACACACGCATTTTTTTTGGTTCAGTTTTGTTGATTGTACCTTAGACCATGTGATAAAGTCATGGATACTTTGACTTCGATATATTTTAGTTTTCTTGGAAACATTGAAACCAATTTTGTAACCAAAAAATGAGTAGCAATAAATACAACAGTAACATAGCTAGACTTGCACGTCTTCGGTTTGTACCATGTAAAAGATAAGTACCATATATCTACAATTGTCCACTCTGTATACATCGTTCACTTTAGTCTATGTATATTATTTGGTTTGGTATTTTTTCTACATTTTTTATTTGAAAATATTCTTCTGGATTTGCTCTAGTTGGTTTGTTAAAAAAATCGATTTAGATTGTTTATTTTTCTGTTTTATTTCATTTGCTTTTTCTTTCTATTTTCGTTTTATGTTTGAACTACGTCTCCTGCGGAATATGATGATGTTATGTGCTTATTTTTACGATGACATAATGAACAAAAATGAAATATGACCCTTGAAATCCCAACTCATTGGCATTGAACGTATAAAAACCAAAACATTGAACAAATATTTCAATCGAAATTATTGGAATGGTAATGCATTTGATCACGCTACGATCTTTGTGATACGATTCGGGCATGAACCAATTGTCCATGTTTCCAAATGAAATCGATTGATATTGTCAAATATTGTTTCACACTTCGAATGAACAAAAAATCCCCCCTTGCACATATAAATATGAATATGCACACAATCAAAAAAAAAAAATTAAACAGGCTCCACATCCAGCACTCATTATCGTAAGTATGAAATGCCAGCAATTATTTTTACAATATTTTTCCAACTTCTGAATAAGCGAACAAAAATCGCATTCATCACACATAACACCAATTTCATGGGCAAAATACGAAATTTTACAAAACTTAAGGAAGAAACCTAAATTAAATCAACATTTGCTATCGATTTCATGCGATTACCTATTCATTTGCTATTGACCAATTATTCAATCAGAGCAGAAAAATCTTGATTTGATGTGAAAAATAATTATGTTTCTTCCTTACATTAATTTGTTGTTTTTACCAAGCAATGTTTTAAAAATGTGCACTAATACCACATGGTGGCAGCTGCCGTCGTGTGACTACACTATACAATTAAAAAAACAAAAAAATTAAATTAATTTGTTCGGTCAATTATTTGAAGACAGTTTTATAGACAATTTCTTTGAAAACTAAATAAATTCGTTTTAAGATTAAAATAATGCTTGGTCGCTATCATAAAATTTAAATTTCATTATAATATAATTTACTATTTCACCATTTTTATTTCTTTTTTCATTTTTTTTCGACATTTGTTCTTCCACTGCAACATCGATCGTTATGAAAATTCCAATTAAAATAACCGAAAAAAAAACAAATCGAAAAAATAAATAAAAATGGACCTGAATATAAATCGACGCTCTTCATTTTCAATGTGACCATAACATACACTGCGTTAAAATACTGTGCTCTCGCTTTCTCTTATCGATAACACTAACCATGCCTAATTGATAAAACGCATTTCTGCACATAAATCATAATATCCTGAAACAATCTATATATACATATTTACACATACACATCTCATTCATCATTGAAAATACCGATATCATCGCGGGAACGGATAAATGAACCAAATCACAATACAAAAAATCTATTTCCATTCATTTTTGACCACAATGATCATATGCGATGCCATTTCGAAATACAAAAAAAAAAAAAAAAACAAACAAACCAAAAACACTAAACTAACATGAATATGTCAATTTTGTATTGGTTTAAGCAGAACCATTCATCATTTGCGGTAAAGTATTTTCTTTCATTTTTGTTTTGGTTGTATTGAATTCCATTGTTAATACCTATATATATATTCGCACTATTCATAGTTGCTTCGTTACAATATTGTAAAGAAATATATACCCATAGAAAGAGAGATAAAATATACGAAAATTTTGTTGATTCTGTATTTTACCATAGCAACAATCACAATCAATGATACGAATCATTCGATTCAATTCTATTCCATTCCATTCCATTCGATTTAAATTCCATTGGTAATGATTTAATCATAAATCGATCATTTCATCAAGTAATTTTCTACGTATTTCATTCATACTTGTACTCTCATCTATGATTCACTCTTTAAAATTCTCTCATAACATCCACTTAGATGTGGATATACCATTTCATAATATTTCATAGTACATTCGACTTTAAAAAAAATCTCTTATCATATCCCACACCCAAGAATAATTCGAAATCAACTGTTCATTCAATTATTTGAATGTGTTTTGGAAAAGTGAACTCTCGATTAGTCTGCTTAAAACAAATTCAATCCCATCTGTGTAAATTACAAGTGCTCCTACCAAATTTCATTTATCATTGAAACCATACCACGTGTTTGTACAAAGGTTGTTTCGATTTTGAACACAACATTTAATGGTCTTTGTTTCACATTTGTATTTACTTGCAGGGCGAATTGGAGCAACAACTTTTACAAGCCAATCCGATTTTGGAAGCGTTCGGTAATGCAAAAACTGTGAAAAACGACAACTCGTCCCGTTTTGTAAGTATTGATCGGTCGATTCTACAATAAATGGATTTACTCGACTATGATAGTCAACCATAATATGCAAAGAATTAACTAATTTTGTTTCTATTCAATTTAAAACCACAACAACAACAGGGTAAATTCATTCGAATCAATTTTGATGCGTCCGGCTACATATCAGGTGCTAATATCGAAACCTATTTACTTGAAAAATCTCGTGCCATTCGTCAGGCGAAGGATGAACGAACATTCCATATATTTTATCAGCTGTTGGCTGGTGCAACGCCAGAACAAAAAGAAAAGTTTATATTAGATGACATAAAAACGTATGCATTTTTGTCGAATGGCAGTCTGCCCGTACCTGGTGTCGATGACTATGCCGAATTCCAAGCAACGGTGAAGAGCATGGACATTATGGGCATGACTTCTGATGATTTCAATTCAATATTTCGTATCGTTAGTGCTGTCTTGTTATTCGGTTGCATGAAATTCAAGCAAGAACGAAGTTCAGACCAGGCCACATTACCCGACAACACGGTGGCACAGAAGATAGCGCATCTGTTAGGCTTAAATGTGACAGACATGACTCGTGCATTCCTAACACCGCGTATCAAAGTCGGTCGCGATTTCGTGACAAAAGCACAAACAAAGGAACAAGTTGAGTTTGCTGTTGAAGCAATTGCTAAAGCGTGCTATGAACGTATGTTCAAATGGCTTGTCAACCGTATCAATCGCTCGTTGGATCGTACAAAGCGACAGGGTGCATCATTCATTGGCATTTTGGATATGGCCGGTTTTGAAATATTCGAATTGAATTCATTTGAACAATTGTGCATCAATTACACGAACGAAAAGCTGCAACAACTCTTCAACCACACCATGTTCATTCTCGAGCAAGAAGAGTATCAACGCGAAGGCATCGAATGGAAATTCATCGATTTTGGCTTGGATCTGCAGCCAACTATTGATTTGATCGACAAACCGGGCGGTATTATGGCTTTGCTCGACGAAGAATGCTGGTTCCCAAAAGCCACCGACAAAACATTCGTCGAGAAATTGATAAATGCCCATTCAATGCACCCGAAATTCATGAAGACCGATTTCCGTGGTGTTGCCGATTTCGCCATCGTTCATTATGCCGGCAAGGTTGACTATTCGGCCAACAAATGGCTCATGAAGAACATGGACCCATTGAACGAGAACATCGTATCGTTGTTGCAAGCGTCACAGGATCCATTTGTCGTGAACATTTGGAAAGATGCTGAAATTGTTGGCATGGCTCAACAAGCGCTCACCGACACCCAATTCGGTGCTCGTACTCGTAAAGGTATGTTCCGTACCGTTTCGCATTTGTATAAAGACCAATTGGCCAAACTGATGGACACATTGCGCAACACCAATCCAAACTTTGTGCGATGCATCATACCAAATCACGAGAAGCGATCGGGCAAAATCGATGCACCACTTGTACTTGATCAGTTGCGTTGCAACGGTGTACTCGAAGGTATTCGAATCTGTCGTCAAGGTTTCCCAAATCGTATTCCATTCCAAGAATTCCGTCAACGCTACGAACTGCTCACACCGAATGTCATATCGAAGGGTTTCATGGATGGCAAAAAGGCCTGCGAACAAATGATCCATGCATTGGAGCTTGACTCAAACCTTTTCCGTGTCGGACAGTCAAAGATTTTCTTCCGTGCCGGTGTTTTGGCTCATCTTGAAGAGGAGCGCGATTATAAGATCACCGATTTGATTGTTAACTTCCAAGCGTTCTGCAGAGGTTTCTTAGCTCGTCGCAACTACCAAAAACGCTTACAACAATTGAACGCGATTCGTATCATTCAACGCAACTGTGCTGCTTACTTAAAACTCCGTAACTGGCAATGGTGGCGTTTGTACACCAAGGTCAAACCGTTGTTGGAAGTCACCAAACAAGAGGAGAAACTGGTGCAGAAAGAAGACGAATTGAAGCAAGTACGCGAAAAATTGGATGTTCTGTCACGTGATGCACAGGACTATGAGCGCAAATTCCAACAGGCAATCGAAGAGAAAACCCATTTGGCCGAACAACTGCAGGCTGAAATCGAATTGTGTGCAGAAGCCGAGGAAAGTCGCATTCGACTTGTGGCCAGAAAACAAGAGCTTGAAGAAATGATATCCGAATTGGAGAGCCGAATCGTTGAGGAAGAAGAACGTGCCGGCAATCTTAGTGCTGAAAAGAAGAAGCTACAGTTGAACATCCAAGATCTCGAAGAGCAACTGGAAGAAGAGGAAAGTGCACGCCAAAAATTGCAACTGGAAAAGGTGCAATTGGACGCCAAGATCAAGAAATACGAAGAAGATTTGGCTGCAACTGACGATCAAAATCAAAAACTTATCAAAGGTGAGTGCGACAAGGCAAATTGAATTGTTTTTTTATCTTTCATTTTTCATTCAAACATCAATGCTGTTAACTCTTCTATTGAATCATTTGCATTACAGAAAAGAAAGCGCTTGAAGAGCGTGCCAATGATCTGTCGCAAACATTGGCCGAAGAAGAGGAGAAAGCAAAGCATTTAACGAAATTAAAGGCCAAACATGAGCTTACAATCGCTGAACTCGAGGAGCGTCTTCTGAAAGATCATCAACAGCGCCAGGAGACCGATCGCAGCAAGCGAAAAATCGAAACCGAACTCGCCGATTTGCGTGACCAATTGAACGAACGGCGCATTCAAATCGAAGAGTTGCAAGTGCAACTTGCCAAGCGTGAAGATGAACTCACGCAAACACTGTTGCGCATCGATGAAGAATCGGCGGCCAAAGCACAAGCGCAAAAGATTCAACGCGAACTTGAGTCACAGCTCACTGAAATTCAAGAAGATCTCGAAGCCGAGAAATTGGCCCGTGCCAAAGCGGAAAAATACCGCCGTGATCTCAGCGAAGAGTTGGAGGCATTGAAAAATGAACTCTTGGATTCGTTGGACACAACCGCCGCCCAACAAGAGCTCCGATCAAAACGCGAACAAGAGTTGGCCTCGCTGAAGAAGAATCTCGAAGAGGAGACCATGTCGCACGAGAGTTACGTACAAGAAATGCGCCACAAACATTCCCAAGAACTCGCAACCGTTAATGATCAAATGGAAAATGTGAAGAAAACACGAGCCGGCCTCGAAAAGGCCAAACAAACATTGGAAGCCGAAAATGCCGATCTTGCTACTGAATTGCGAAATGTTAATTCATCGAAACAAGAGAATGACCGACGCCGCAAACAGGCCGAAAGTCAAATTGCTGAACTTCAAGTAAGATTTAACTTAGTTAGTGTGTGATTGTTTTTCTGCGTTTGAATTTAGCTAACTCTGTTTTCCATGTATTACCAACCTATCAATAGATCAAACTGGCTGACGTTGAGCGAGTACGGTCCGAGCTTCAAGAGCGTGATGCCAAGTTACAACAAGAAATTGAAAATATTACGGAACAATTGGAGGTGGCTGAGTTGAAAGCAGCCGCAGCACTTAAATCGGCCGCCACAATGGACAGTCAATTCGCCGAAACTCAACAACTTTTGGAAGAAGAAACGCGCCAAAAGTTGGCTTTGAGTACAAAGTTACGTCAACTCGAATCGGAGAAGGAGTCACTACAGGAACAGCTGGAAGAAGATGAAGAAATGAAGAAGAACTATGAACGCAAATTGGCTGAAGTCAATCAACAAATGCAAGAGCTTAAGAAGAAGGCTGAAGAAGATAGTGATTTGGTCAAAGATTTGGAAGAGGCACGCAAAAAGAGCAATAAAGGTATGTTGTGTTGGCTATTTGACGATGGTCCAAGCGAAATTAAATTCAAAATACTAATTCATTTTCGTATTCTGTTCAGATATCGAGGCATTGCAGCGTCAAATTCAGGAATTACAGGCAACCAATGATCGTTTGGATAAGAGTAAGAAGAAGATCCAATCCGAGTTGGAAGACGCAACAATTGAATTAGAAGCACAAAGAACAAAGGTATTGGATTTGGAGAAGAAACAAAAGAACTTCGACAAGGTGTTGGCCGAAGAGAAAGCAATCAGTGAAGCGCACGCACAAGAGCGAGATACTGCCGAACGGGAAGCGCGTGAAAAGGAAACCAAAGTGTTGTCTTTGACACGCGAACTCGATGAGGCATTGGATAAGATTGATGATTTAGAACAAAAGCGAAAGGCACTTCAGAATGAACTAGACGAATTGGCCAATTCACAAGGCACTGCCGACAAAAATGTGCACGAATTGGAAAAGGCAAAACGCGCACTCGAAGGCCAATTGGCTGAGTTGAAATCACAAAACGAGGAACTTGAAGATGACTTGCAACTGACCGAAGATGCCAAATTGCGTTTGGAGGTGAATATGCAAGCATTACGTGCCCAATTCGAACGCGACATTCAGTCAAAGGAAGAACAAGCGGAAGAAAAACGTCGTGGCCTGGTCAAGGCGCTACGTGATATGGAAACCGAACTCGATGAAGAACGAAAGCAACGTGCAGGTAAGCGATCTATATTTATACATCATAAAACCATACTGACGCTAGCGATTTTGACTGCGAGTCTCTTTTTGTCAATAACAAATGATGTATTTTGTATATAGCCGCCATTGCTGCAAAGAAGAAGCTTGAAAGTGACCTCAAGGACATTGAAGCCACTTTGGAAATGCACAACAAGATGAAAGAAGATGCAGTCAAGCAGGCCAAAAAACTACAGGGTCAAATTAAGGATGCATTGCGCGATGCCGAAGATGCTCGGGTTGCGAAAGAAGAGTTGGCCGCCGCATGCAAAGAGGCAGAACGAAAGTCAAAGGCACTTGAAGCCGAAGTAATGCAACTTACGGAAGATTTAGCCAGTTCGGACCGTGTTAAGCGTGCTGCTGAAGTTGAACGTGATGAACTTCTCGATGAAATGCAAACGCTCACAAACAAAACGACCTTGATTGTCGATGAGAAGCGACGCCTGGAAGCCCGTATCGCCTCACTTGAAGAAGAATTGGAAGAGGAACAATCCAATTCCGAGGTTATTCTGGAACGTAATCGCAAATCTCAACTTACTATCGAACAACTCAGTACGGAACTTGCCACGGAAAGATCCAACACAGGTTTGTTACTTACGCTCGTTTTGATTTTATTTCCACCCAGAAAAAAAAAGAAATTCATTAATCTAACATTACAATTTCCTTCATTCTTGTCCATTTTTACGTAGTTAAAACCGAAAATGCACGTGCCCTCCTCGAACGCCAGAGCAAAGAGCTCAAAGCCAAATTGGCTGAAATCGAGACCACACAACGGACAAAGGTCAAGGCAACCATTTCTGCATTGGAAGGCAAAATTACTAATTTAGAAGAACAATTGGAAAATGAAACGAAAGAGCGTTTGCTTCAGCAAAAGTCTAACCGCAAACTGGACAAGAAGATCAAGGAACTCACACTTAACATCGAAGATGAACGTCGTCATGCTGATCAATATAAAGAACAAATTGAAAAGGTATGCAATCGCAATTTTTGTCCAGCAAAAATGAGAACCACAATTTAGCCTCAGTGAGACTAAACTCTGAATTTCGCCCTCTGGATGTCAAATATCGAACATAACATTTACTGGATAATTTTGAAACGAAATTAATTAACACATCTATATTTCTAAATAGGGCAACACCCGCATGAAGACACTCAAGCGAAATGTCGATGAATTAGAAGAGGAAATGCAGAAAGAAAAGGCTCAAAAACGAAAAGCACAAAGAGAGTGCGAAGAAATGATTGAAACGATTGAAGCACTTAACCGAGAAATCAACTCTCTCAAAGCCAAACTTAGGTGATTATCGGTGAAATAAAACAACAATTCACTATTTAAAAAGTACTAACTTTAACCATTTTGGATTTACTTTCAGACGTGGCGGAGGCAGTATAAGCTTAAGTTCATCGCGTCTTGCATCGCGTATCACGTCCGATGACAATTCCACAAAGAATGAGTCTGTAGATGAATCCTTAGACGAATCAAACTAAATGAACAACTCCAATAATTTCATTCAATTTTTTTTTAACGAATAAAAAGAGGAGAAGAGAAACACTTAAAAAATAAATCATAAATCCAAATACATTTGTAAATCAAAAAAACATGAAATTCCGTTAACTCGTTATGATAACGTTACCAGAAGGCATTACTATCCTTTGTTTTCTTTATTTTAATTAATTATTTTCTTTAATACTCGAATGAATATAGTATATCTAGCGTAATTGCCGATGATAATATTTGGAAAAATAAGCAGACGAAAAAAAAAAGAATGAATAGAGAAAACGATTGCGATATATGCGTTGAATATGTTTGGTTTTATGATGTTAGCGTGTTTTAATCGAAATGATGTTATTAATGTTAAAATGAGCACGACTCTTTGGTTATAACTAACATATTTATACGTATCACATCAATGTTAACGTGTCGCCTCATTATCGCTCTATATTGATTGTTCTATCGTTCGAACAAACAAATGGAAATTGATTTGAATAGCATCATTACTGTATGGATAGGCATTTGGTTAGTTTGTATTTGTTCGGATTCGATTGTAGCACATCAATGGCAATTACGAAGAATTCTAAATTCATTCGGGAATTCGAATTCTATGCTTAAAGCTCACACACACACACATACATATACACCAAGCCCATGCTTGCTGAAAATTTATTTGATTTCAAAACATTTCTTAAGTAAAATGGCCTAAATTTCTTACGTACAATTCTATCAATTGCTTTTTTTTATTGTTTACATGTAATAGAATCGAGTACAATTTGCTCACATGAAGTGCTAGTAACGACCGACGTATTATATTACGCGGTATTCAACTTCTCTTTTTTTTACATGAGCGATCAATACACATTGAAATATATATGCTTTCAAGCGTACCGTGCCATTTTTCAACTCTTTTCCATTGATAATGTAATCAAATCATCAAAAAAATGCAACAATTTTAATGAAAATAGATACATAACCATATAATAACTTTTTTTTGGGAAAATCGTTGAAAATTGGGACATAAATCTAAAATAAAACTTTGTTGTGTCAACAAAAAAAATGTAAAAGAATTATTGTTTTTAAAGGTATTCTTTATATTATCCATATCTTTCTAGAAAGTTATTGGCCACCAGTTTCTCTCTTATTATCTGAAGATTTCAAGACCTATCGCGCTTATCGGCCGACTTGCACTTTTCTACTGTTTCAGAACATTTTAATGGTTCAGTTACTTCTAAAGGTCCATTCATTTTCAGTTGAAGTGACTGTGTCTCGTTCAATGGAATATGCTTGATAGATTTTATGTTGTTTTTTTTAACCCTTCATTTTATTCTTTTGTTCTGATCGAATCCCTGATGAAATGAAATCAATATATCCAAACGAAGGTTGTACTTAGAATTTCCAATAGCATGGATAGTCAGAGTGTTGAATGGAAATGGTACTTGAAAAACAATTTACTTAATCTCCATGTTTTCTAATGATAGATTTTGTTACAATTTTTATGCAATCTGATGGTTTATCCATCGATTCAAATGAATTTTTCAATGCTTTATAGCACTGTCAACCTTTGTTTCATCTCAAGTGTTGAATTTCAAAGTAGAAAACTATTTAAAATTTAAAAAAGAGATTGGGTGCAAATTGTTTGGTTCAAACGAGGTTGTGCACCTCAGTTGAAAAATCTCTTGTTGCTCAATGTTGCTGACACTTGTTGTTCCACTGTAATATACAAGTTCTCAGCTAAAAACTAGTACAGCAAATATTCCGCCTGAAATGAACAGCGAACAGAATATAATTTAAAATGAGAAGAAGAAAAATGAAGCTACGAACGGTTATAAACCAATGAGTACCATCGAATTTCAGTTTATGTATCTTTTTTCTCAATAAATTCATTGTCCGATGAAAGCCATTTGTCGACAGAGACTAATGTGTTTATATCAGTAAAACAAACATAAGTTGATAGTCGCTATTACCATCTTTCTATTCGCAGTTATTGGTGGAAATTTGAAATCGAGCATGTTTATTGGACAGTTTCGTATGATGATTTAAATCAAATGAAATTTTAAGCGCACAATACATTCTTTACACAACAAAAACAAATCTATTTGTTGAAGTATTTTGGAAACTAATCGGTTGTTTGTTTCAAGGTACCTCACTAAAACACACACTGAGGGATATCTCTTTTTATGTTATGTCTAACGCATATAAATGGTAGAATCACACATACACACAAAGTTAATAAAGTTATGTTTGTTGCAATACATGTAATCAATAAAGTTAGTCAATTAACAATCTAAGATTAAGAATTCTTTTCTGGTTATCATTATTCATGAAATTGTTTAAAAAGAAAAGAAAAAGAAAAAGAAAAAGAAGAAGAGGCAGAAGTAAACCGACAAATAATAATAATGGAAGTAGTGAGTGAATTTGGAATAAATGAACAAGGTAAATGTGAACAAATTGACTTAATGAACCAGGAATAATTTGACTTTTATACGAAACCAATTAATAAATTTGAAGATCAACTATAAAAATGAACAAAAAAAAAAAAAAAAAAAAACAACGATGTGTTTACTATTTCTCTATGTTTTCTGTTGAATGATTTTAATGGTTAGATGTAGTGAATCGGAACGAAGTAGGGTCATAGAAACAGTATTCTCTTCGTTAAATCTAAGCGCCTCAATGTTTTGTGCGGCTCTCCAGCATCGCGTGAACGAGCACACTGAGGAACAAAGAACCAATTGCTTACTGCTAACAGCATTACCATTTTGCAATAATTATTCGAAACGAAGCCCACAACATCGAATCCGTTTTCTTTGCACTTTGTTCGATAAAGTTCAAATATGTTTGGATTTCGATTTCTCTCTTTGAATTCTCTTTCATGAATCAAATGTACTTACGCGCTCAACAATCATGACCTTTATATTGCTCTCACCTCCGCTGTCTGTCTGTTGCTTGCAGTCATACTATGATGAAATCGAATATTTAATAAACGATACAACATAATACACACACATGTGGGTGTTGCAGCGAAAATTGTTTTCTTCCGTATTATATCGACACCATCGTTGTGTCTGTTTGCTCCGTTCTTTTATCCTTCTTGTTTCTCATTTCTTTCGCATTGCATTATCTTATTATCATTTGTTTGCGTCTTCATTGTTTTATTTTCGATTATATGAGAAACGCTCTTTGATCGGCTTCTGACAGAATATCGATAAAAGTGTTTGTCGATTATATGAGAAAATAGAATTTTTTCCATTGAAAATTCCCTTAATCCACTTAATTGAACACCGCCAACAATCGACGCTAAGAAAACCAATATTTCTCCATTGAACATTTCATATTATGCTGCATTTCTGGATAGTTGAAAATATTCATTCTTTTTCCAACAGATTCATTTTGCTAATATTTCATCGGCACATTTCAATTGATCACTTCTGACCCAATCGATTTTTCTATTAACATAACTGCAAAGAACAAATAAGACAAACTTTTTTTTTTTAATCAATGGCTGATGTTTGCTATTTTTTTATTTCATTTATTATAATTAGAAAGACAAAAAAAAAAATTGTGACTTTACGTGCTCCTCGTAAATCGATAAATATATAATAATAAACTTATTCTCTCTAATTTGAGCTTAACACACAAAATGATGGAACGATTTTATCGAAAGGCGTTAAAAAAGCGCTTATGGAATGAGTTTAAGGAGAAATTATACAATACGCTTACGTGTGGAAAGAATAAGTACAAATTCGGGATACAAATAAAATAAAAAGGAAAAACATACACATAACACCTACACGTGCAGCGTACTACTCAAATTAATCAGAGTCTATAAAGTCAAGGCTCATAAAGACATATTTGAGACAAGGTCTGCTGTTTTTTTGTTGTTGAAAATATCCATAAATGCAATTTACAAGAATCATCACCGCATCCATGGACTTTGAAATTGCGATACATTTCAGGCACGGGTCTAAGGCATACAAACTAATACTATGTACTGAAATGTTGTTGATATCTCTTTGTGCGGAATGTATTATTATTATTATATAAAAAGCTTGGGCACATTGTTTAAACATGCGTCAAACATATTTGTTTCCACGTTTTGGTGGATTAAAAACGTTTCAATAATTATTTTACGAGAGTTACAATGGTCTACATTTTCATAAAAATGCTAGCTTTTTTTCTCTTTCTCGTTATTATGACTATGAATACAAATTTGCACTGAAAGTCTAATGCAATTTGAGACGTGGATATTTTATGGATGGAATACACTTAAGGGCGCTCTATGCAAACTGAAACATCATGCTCAATTCTAGCGAAAAATATGTTGTTACCAACATTTTTGATTTTTGTTTTTTTCTTTCTTCAAATAAGAGAAAAGAAGCAAAGAATCGTTCATCGTTTATCCTGGAAAAAAAATTCGGCTTTTCTTTGGTTCTTTCTAATTCGTAAATAACGACTCCTTATGATTCTTATTAAGTCTAATTCACAACATACATGCATCGATTGCAATATGACACGGCTACCAGCATCTCATCAGTCCTACCGAACATTCTTTGGATAACATTGCTATGTCAACATCTTAAATTGAATGTGCCATTATTGTTCACTGTACAAATACGGTGAATTTCTTATTCATTTGTTGTGTGATGCAATTTATTCGGGTCTAAAATTTGAGTTTTAGACAATAAAATTAACCGTTTCAGTTGGATTTTTCAACGGTTCAATTGTGAAGAAAAGTGACTTGCAACATTCAATATTTTTTTAAATAGCAAATTTTCACAATAAGCATGTCGCTGTTTTGTGTGTTTCGCTTGAAATGCAATAAAATTTCAAAAATAAAAAATAAAATATAAAATAAACAACAAAGAGGCACTTTTAACTGAATAACAGAAAATTAATTATAAGTAATGTACACGATGAGTATTTAAGTAGGTAATCGATTTTCACCTCTTAAGCAAATAGAATGCATGAATGTATAGTGTCTATAGCCTGAAAAAAAGCACCGCAGATAAAAGAAATTCTTCAAATTAACATGAAATGCATTGCGAAAGAAACAACGGCAACCACAAAAAAAAATGTGCACCTACATTAGCACACGTCTGCGCATTTCTTTCAATTCCGCACACAATGCGAAAAAGAAAAGAAAATGGCTAATTGGGCCTTGGTAGTATTCAAAACACGTCATTTATATGGCGTTGTAAATCATTCATGCACCATACGTCTAAGAATTTCTTTTATTCCATTTGTTTGCACAAATTTTTCGCTCTTCTTCACTTTTTTTTTGTGCACACATTGTGTTCGGGATGGCGTTTTTTTGTTTCTCCATTCTACTTTTGGACGGCACCGAATAAATGAAATAATGATGCAAATCATCGTGTTTGTTTCGATTCAACATGCATTTTTGCTATTGTTCATATTCATATTCACCGATACATTGCTTCAAAATCGTTGCATTTCAATAGTTCAGATTGAATGTACAGTTGATCAAAACAAAACCGAAAAATAAGAAAAAGACAACGAATTCCTTTACAATTGGTGCGAGCAGCAAATGCATCAAACTTCCACGGCCCAAACTGACATAATGTCCATTTTTGGGTGCGTTGAAAAAAAAAGAAAACTGAAGTGAATATGAATGTCCGCGAAACAAAATCGTTGCAGTGGTGTTGAATCATCTAATTTCTCGTCTGTGTGTGTATATATATATATGTGTGTGTGTGTGTGTGTGTGTGTGTGTGTGTGTGTGTGTGTGTGTGTGTGTGTGTGTGTGTGTGTGTGTGTGTGTGTGTGTGTGTGTGTGTGTGTGTGTGTGTGTGTGTGTGTGTGTGTGTGTGTGTGTGTGTGTGTGTGTGTGTGTGTGTGTGTGTGTGTGTGTGTGTGTGTGTGTGTGTGTGTGTGTGTGTGTGTGTGTGTGTGT
>NW_022601467.1:734891-764071 GCF_009176505.1 Sitodiplosis mosellana
GTGTGTGTGTGTGTGTGTGTGTGTGTGTGTGTGTGTGTGTGGGTTTGAAAACATTTTTTTGGTGCTGAAGAAAAACTCGGTGAACATTGATTTTGATAAATTCAGAAATCGGTGATTTGTTTTTGTTTCACAAATGGGCTAGATAGCCAGTCGACAAAATCTAAATATTTTAAAAGCCTTACTAAAGTTTCTTATGAAATCCACAAGAACAATCATCATAATCGATTTGGTTTCTACACCAAAAAATAATTTAATTTCGCCACACTGTCTAATTATTATGGATATGATCTTTACTATGATATTCGACAACATATTGCCATTATGATTGAGATCTTTTTAACGCCAATGTGAGGCTCACCGGAACAGCATCAAGTCAAGGGATATATAGTGCTCATGCTCTAGAAGTGCTCGACGCTTCGAGTGTCACCGAATGTTTTGGCGCGTGCAAAGTGTCTAAGTACAATTGCCAATTCACATATACTTGACTACAGATTGCCTTCTATCTGTACCTTACCAATAGTAGTTTGAAATCTAAAAAAAAACTATATGTAACAACAATATTTGCTCTCTCTCTTTCTCTATCTGCTTTTCCCATTCCTTCCGCCGTCGCCTCTATCTCAATATGGATGATGTCACAAACATGGAAGAAACGAGTTCTTGGCATACTTCGTTTCTTCATTTGTTTTTGGGCAAGTGCCTTTTCATGTGAAGAGCAAGATGATCTGAACGTGCAAAACTACGCTCGCAGACGATGCATTTAAATGGTTTAGCACCGGTATGTTTTCGGTAGTGCCTTGTCAATTCATCCGAACGTGCAAAACGCCATTCACAGTCTGTCCACTGACATTGGTACGGCTTCTCACCTTTCAAAGGAAACAAATCAGAGAAATAATTTTAAATTTATTATTACATCTTATCTACGAATAAATATAATTTGATCGAACTATACTATAAAACTAGCAACGACAACGTTTCAAATGAAGTTCTGATAATGATCGCAGTTACGATTTCTTCTTGGTTCTGACTGATTTGAATTTAAAAACATGGTAAATCAGCTGCAATACACAAACTGTCAGGAATGAAAGTAAAACTTCAATGAGGTATATATGCAAAAATGGCACATAAATTCGTCTTTCTTGTTTCATTTCAATTTTTTTTGGCCGTGAATACAACAGGTTTCTCTTTGGTCGGCTTCAAGTTCCTGTTTCTACACACTTTGACAAGCTTTGGCAACTATTCTCAACGGTTCATAAAGTTTATAGCATTTCAACTAAATTCACTGATGAATGATGAACCATACAAAAAAGTATATCTTGCGTCATTCTCTCTCTTTTCATATGGAATACATTAAATAGATATTTAATGTCAAACTGTAAAAATCAAATGTATTGAAAAAAAAGAAGAATAGAATGAACAACGAAGCGGATGACCGTTAGCCACAATATATGACCAGAGGACATATTGAGTAAAATTAAAATGTTATACCGCAACCATTTCGTGCAAACTGTGGTAAAAGTCTTTCTATTCGCGTATGTTACTTTCTTTTGAAAACCAAACTTAATGATCAGAAGAATCTATTTAAAAAAAACATTTGCTACATCCGGTTCATAAAATAAAACAGTTTCATATTGTAAAATACATGCGTTCTGTGTCATTTGACAATATATTTTTACTGTTTTCAATTTTATTTGTATTCACACAACTTTTTAGCTTTTCGCAATTGTGCAGTAGTAAAAATAGGGAAAATGCCTTAAACGTAATTTTGTGTATGGAAGTGTGAATTGGTATTGTGATTGGTGAAAAATTTGGGAATATCAATGGAAGATGGATTCTCAACAAGTTTTTTCATTTGCATAATTCCAAAATGGTTTGTTCTACGTTGACCGCTTTCGGGCTTGCTGGCCATTAGATTCTATTTTACTAAAAAAAGACAGCCAAAAAATCAGATGTACCATTTCCCTGTGAAATCGTTCGCACTTTTTGGAATACAATATCCGCAAAATTGTATGTGAGCATTGCAAAAGTTCATTCGAATATGGGCAAAGGTACGGAAAAGTTCATTTTGTGTCAGTAAGACATTAAATTTTTTTGCTACATTTCGTAGTTATGAAAAATATTTCTTCGAAACGTGCTAAACTAAGCGTTGTAATTTGCTTTCATTTTTTTATATTCTACCGAATATGATAAACGGCTTCTTAGTGTGGCTTAAAAATTTTCGAGGAAATTTCCAACTTCTGTAATCTTTGAATATGTATTCATCATCAAACAGAAAAAAAAATTATATTATTATTATTATTGACATTATTTAATCAGAAATTTCCACTGAAATATCTTTTATTTTACGATCGTTCACTCTGATATCGGGCGAATCAGCGTACGAAATAACATTTTTATCATATTGCAGCATTGAGCAGCAAAATTGTTTTTGTAAACGCGAATGTACTTGTAAATAAACATCGTTAAATCCAAGCAAAAAAAAGGGTTATCTATACAAATGATATTGAGCAGCGATTTAGACGAATAAGAGAAGAAAAAAAAGTAATGCAGATAAAGTATCATCAACGTAATTGTCAGGATTCCAAGTTTTGGTGTGTATGTTTAATTAAGGCGGGACATACGTTTATTAAGTTTTCTACATCTTCTACCTCTACAAACTACGAAAGGCATTAAAATCGTTCGGGTGTTACTTTTTTTCTTCTCTGTCTTCTCCGTAAGCACACACCACATCGAACAATACACATATGAGCAAGGCAGCTGATGAGTTGAATGAGGCTCAATAAAGACATGCCATCAATAAAAGAGCCTGTGTACACTTTATTTTTCAAAGTTTTTGGCGTAGGTGCATCATATCCGGTGCATCATATACACCATGTGAAATGCTCGACTACATATTTATCTCCAGAGACTTCGATGTAAAAACGCGTACGGTTGAGATTTTGACGGTATCTCATTCATTTAAAAAAAAAAAAAAACAAGCAGGCACACATACACAAAGAAGCAAAACTATACGTATGATATATTACAATCTGAAGATACACCAATTTTTTGCATTCAGCCAATTTTTCAAAAAGAACAACAAACAGAACGTAAACGTTGATATTTTTTTTTCGGCGGATCGACGTTGATTCTTTTCGATTATTCGTACGGCGCTTGATTCCTTCCGGAGACGAATATGCATCGATAATCTTTTGCATTTTGATTTGTTTATCGCATATTCTATCTCCTTTGGGATTTGTTCGCTTTAGAAAAAAATATGCCTTTTTCATACCATTTCTCTGTTGTTTTTGTATCACTTCGTTTCTTTCGCATTATTATTCTCAAGTACAAAGTGAATGGTTAATTTTTTTTTTAAATCTCCTAATTTACAGTGACAACACGGTTGACCACCTATAGACTTGATCGCGTTGCTGTAACAACATTGTACGTTTGGCTGCATAGATAGACGATCTTCACATAACATGAACAATGCTAGAGTGTACGCAAATCATGTATTCAATTAGTTGAGGTATAATGTTGATGCTATTGCGATTCACTTGTGTTTATGTGGAAATGTGCTTGTGCACATAACACGGCACTCTAATGAATTGCAATCGTCCACTGTTTCCAATGAAAGCACGAGCGCCAATCGCATAAATATTATTACTGGGCAAAGAGCAGGTATTTTCAACAGAAATGTTGTTGTTGAAAATAATATATATTTGTTCTCTTATTTGTTTCAAGTTCG
The DNA here is from genome assembly GCF_009176505.1 of Sitodiplosis mosellana. Lineage (NCBI taxonomy): Eukaryota > Metazoa > Arthropoda > Insecta > Diptera > Cecidomyiidae > Sitodiplosis > Sitodiplosis mosellana. The sequence continues at coordinate 738,616 of NW_022601467.1, forward strand.
TTTGGCTATTTGCGCTGAAACTCGGCTTACCTGTATGAATGCGCTGATGTGCTTTCAAATGAGAACTTTTTGTGTAAACCTTGTTGCAACCTGAAAAGAAAGCATTCTTTTACTTCGAAGCACCATTCTATTTAATTTAATTGTAGATGATTTTAGGAGAGAAAAAAACCAAGAAAACTAACTGACGATTTCTGTTTGTTTTCGGAACAAATTGACTAAAAATTCGTAATTCCTTTGGTTTGAGGCCAACCGATAAACTATTTGCACCAAATTCATTGCTTACCTAGAAAATCACAATGATGAATTCGCCGCTTTTCCAATTCCGGATTATTTCTGCGATTGTACCGCATAACCGCATTTTTAACCGTAAGTGATGTGTTACCACCGACACGATTCATGCTTCGTCTGCTGTTGTTTGTACTAGATCCACTATTTATGTTATTTGGAATATTGGGAAGATTGGTGATGTTTTGGCCTTGCGAATTATCAGAATTTGGTTTGGACGATTGCATCAAATTTGAATTCGATATGATCTGATTGTCTTGACTATTTTGATGATTGTATGGAGGTGGTGGTGTTATTCGTATTTGAGTTTCCTGGCAAAATAGAAAAAAAAAACAGATCACAACAATCAATGAATGCTAATGTTTCACGGTTTGATACAATTCAAGTTATTTTCCACTTGTGGATTTACTACGATTGTGATCCAATCGAAAACATGTAGACTGTAGACAATTATTTGTGAATTGTCAATAAAAAATTAAAATACATAAAACTAGACACAATACGGAGAAAAATAAAAGTGCTAACCTGCCAGTTGTAGTACACGTGATTTCCATTGTGTTGCACATGATAATGCGGCGTATGAGTATGTTGATGCATATTTTGATGCATTGGCATCGCCAATAAGCTATTATTTGATTCGGCAACATTGAAATTTGCGTTTTGATTTAGTGTATTATCGAAGTGACTTTGTTCGAAATGGCTATTGGATGTTGTCGGTCCACACAGAAGATTATAAGTCGATTGATGATTGTTGTTATTGTTGCTATTGTTATTATCATCACTTTGGGTGAAAAGTTAAAATGATTTTTCATTGAGTGAATACATTTCATAGTAAAATTGATCGAAATACTGTTTTGTTATTATGTTACAGTACGTGGAACAACAGAGATAAATGTTGTGCAAATTCTTACCTGCCTAAACTATTGGAGATGATACCATTTAAATAAATTGAATGTGATGATTGCACACCATGATTTGGATGGGTCTGATGATGATGATGCGATGAATTGGATGGTATTGAAACGTACACTTGCGATGAACCATGCGGTGGTTTCAGTTCGGGTTTTATTTCCAATGGACTTAGCAGCGGGGCAGTGGACAAATTCTCAATGTATTGATCAGCATCATTGGCTTCAAGTTTGACATGTGTTGCGACCGCCCCGCCCAGCATTATCGCATTCTCCGGATCAATATTTTGTATTGAACTGGTGATATCCTCCCAGAGCGGTGGTCGCATGTATGATTCTTCTGACGCACTTGACATACAAATATATTCTTTGTGTACTTTAGCACCGATCGGCGAATCCGCCGCATATTTTGTCAACAAATTGTAAGGATTCGTATCATTTTCGGGATAGGTTTTGCTAAAATTACAATCGATGCCATAACTGTCATAAATGGTACTACTCGAATGACCCAGCCGCGGTGATGATACATTTGTGATTAATTGTTGGTTACGCGGGATAATCTCAACTTTGAAATCGGAGTCAGATTTATTGGGACGGCCAACAAGTTCATGGCGATATTCAAGTTCTGGAGACTGAAATTAGAGAAAAAGAAAAGAGTTTGGTCAATTTTCATGTGCGATCATAGAATAAATTGATTACTGTGTAAGTATTTGAAATGCTGATCCATTTGGATGCAGGATTGAACTGATGTTGTTTTTTCTGGGACGTAATATTCCGACAAGAGGTAAGAAGAAGATTTTTTCCTGATACTTTTCATCATGGCTGTGAACTTTGATTCCTCTTTACATATGTTTGTATCAACTTTTATAAGAGATTCAAGCATCAAATTAATTGTTTCTGATTTTGAGAAAGAAAAAAAAAAACGAAGAGTGGTAATGCCACATAATACTTCGAATTTCAATCTCAAAGTAAATCTTTAACACAAAGTTTGGCTTAATTCAAGAATCAACAACATGAGCATCATATGAATGTTTTAGAGCGAAAATGTAATACAGAAAAGTTGAGCGGAAAAGGGATAGCTATATAGTAAACTCTAGTGAACTATATAGCTATCCCTTTTCATTTGACATTTTTCCGCTCAACTTTTCTTCATTACATTTTCGCTCCAAACCATTCATATGTTGTTGAATCGACGAGCATCCTAATCGACGGCCAACAACAACAGCAACAGCAAAAACGACGAAAAAGAAAGAGAGAGTAAACAATATACTCATGCATGAATAAACTCAAAATCATAATTTAGTGTTTTTCATATGCATGCATTGTTCGAATTTAAGATGTTAATACACAATAGAATATATGCATATGGAAATGAGCTATATATGTATGCTTTCATTCAATCTTATACACTCACACACAAATTCAGCAGATTAGCTGTTGTGCATTATAATACCATTGAGCAGGCAGCATAAACATAAACATATAAGTAAGGAACAGGTAGGCGGTTTATTTTACACAGCGTGAGTAATTCTCATGATGACTATGAATTATATAAGTCTCTCTTGTTTCCCTTTATTTTGTCTTCTTCCTGACCAAGTGACAGAAAACACCGCAAGAGCCTTAAACCAAAAGAAAAGTCTATATTTTTCTCAACATCAATTATTTATATTTCTTTTGCTTTGAACCCATCTTTTCGAATAATTTTCGATTCTTTCGTTTTTTTCTCTCTCACTCTCTCTCTCTCCTGTTGCCATTCGGATTCGTTATCATTATTTATTTTGTGTTTGTCTTCTAATTGACGATATGATATAATGTGAGTTTTTGTCAGCAAACAAAAATATATTAGTGGGACGAGAGCGAGAGAAGAGAATAATACACTTGATCCTGGCATTTTAAAATCCAATAATTTATTCATTGTGAATTTGAGTCGCTTTTGTTTCGAATCGATCATAATTTGTGTTTTCGTGGTTTCGGTGCGAAAAAGAAATCGTCACTTTTCTATATTTCTTTTGCGCAACAACCGAATATTTTATCAACATTGGTAAATTGAAATGGCAACAACACCGATCGAATGTTATGTGCCATTCACAATTTCAAAGTGTTTGGAAGCCAGATTTTGTGTGCTCTATATTTGGTAAAATTCGAAGAAAAGAGATCATGTGTTCAATGTTTGATCTTCATCGTTGCTTCAATAGTTCAGACTATATGCATGACTATGGTGTCTTTAGGCAAATTCAATCAACGCATTCAATTTCCTACAATGCCCTTTGAAATAAATAGAATCGAGTCAAGCGGGAGTTATTTGAACCGACTAAGTCAAATATTCGTCAATGAATTCGAACGATACGGTCTAGATGTATGATATCAGAATGACATTTCAACCGTCGGTGATTTGACAAATTCATATTGAATTTACAAGGAAAGTTAAAATGCCAATCAAATTCGTTTATTTATTTCTTGTATTTTGTTGTTCGCTCTCTCTCTCTCTCTCTCTTCCTCTTTCTTTCTCACTTCTTCGATTCTTTGGCTGGAATGATCTGCGTGCGCAAGCAGCACACAGTCTGCCATTTCAAAATTGCTATCTTCGTGGTACGGCAAGTGAACGTCGTTGTGTTCCATGTCGAGGAAAGAAAAAAAAGAACACATCGAATATGTTAATGAGGGTGAAAGAAGTCAATATCAGATAAATATCAATAGATGGTCTCTATCCACAAGAATGTGGATAATTGATGAATTTGAAAAAGACTTTTTAATTGACGAATATGGCGAATATTACAGCGTTGCAGTGACCTCAATTCTCTCCATCTTGTAAGTTCAGCTCTCGGTTTGTGCACATTTATGCAGCATTTTCATACGTGCAAACACGAATACATGCATACATTTTGTATACGATCATTGGAAAAATGCCCAAATAACACCTATTTACACTGAACGAAAACGTGTCTCAAATTATATACAGATATAGTTATTATGCACATAAGATCAAATAATCTCAACAATTTTATTACTGCTTACACTCGATCAGCTGTCTGACTTTGAATTGCCAAGTGTTTTCTTGGCCGTTTTATAAGAATCAAATTGAAAGTTATGCTAATGCTTGAACAAATCGAAGAAGCAATAACAAAAGAACAACAACGAAACAAAACCATTTTTGTTTAGCAAAGTCAAAGAGAAAGAGTTCCTATGGACTTTGATTGAAAAATGCCATCATCTGTTATGCAAAAACGAAAGAAAAAATAATAATAATAATAATAAACAACTACACCAGCGCACCAACAACACCGTCGTTGGCATTCCTACAGTTCTTCTATTTCGACTCGGAGATTATATCGTGTAATGTAATTAAATGGTATGTGTTTATGGTTTTGTCTTTTTTTTTCTCTTTTATTTCTCTCTCTCTTCGCATACATATCGTCTATGTTGGTACTTCCAACCAGACTTTGGCTCGCGCTCTGCGAAACTTGCTAAAGAGCACCATACAAATGAGACGAGAGAAAAAAAGAGAGAAAAATCACACAAAGATATTAAAGATCCAAATACCAAACGACACAACACACCGCTCAGATAAATTCAATTAATCAAATCGTACAATCCAGCTCAATTCATACTAGATTGGGTACAAAATGAAAACAATTCCAAAACCGTATTATAATCATAATTCAAACTTTTCCAACGAGATTTGTGCGCGATGTGAAGCGAAATTTTTTCATGCCACACACTGTGGACGATAGAATTTATTTTTCGTTTTTCCTCTTAGTTTCAAGCGAAACCAATTCGAACATCTTTCATCATATTTTTGTTTTGTTTCAACTTGTTTATACTTTTCTCATCATTTGTATGCGAAAAAGTGCCAATCCGTGTGTGCGCGCGAAGCAACAGACAAAAACGACAAAATGAGAAGGTTGCAACAACGGCGACGAAATCAGCACTTAGAATTGGAAAGTACATATCGTTTTATTAATTTTTTTTATTGCGGTCGTTGACATTGTAATTCGCATTCAATTCCATTTTGCTCGCCACAAACTTTTCAACACGATAAGCTTTGGAATAAATGCCATATATGTTTATCTGGTCGCTCGATTAAACCTATTTTATTCCCTCTCTCACGCGCACAAATTGAATATTTTTCTCTCTAGTTACCTATTTCATCATATAAAATCACTGTGTGTTTAGCCATTCTGAATTTAATGCGTGGATTTCATAGCTTCTATACTATGTTGCAAACTTTTGAATCAAATAAAAAAAAAGCAACAAAAATGAAATGGCCATAGAATCGTAAAGAGATTAAATGCCATGCGAATATTCGCAAATATTTGTGAATTATTGCGAATTGTGTTTTATTTTCAAAGCATTGTTGCTTTTATTGGTTTTGTGAGGATGAGACGAGATGAACCGAACGAATTATCCATTTTTAATTTGTTTGAATTTTTGGTTATATTTTCATTTGATGCCATTATGGTTTTTGTTCCGCTTCACAACAAACCATCACCGCCGGCCGCCGTCGCGATGGAACGATAAAATACGCGATTTTTACACGTGAGTTTTAGCGACGACAATCCCAAAATCGCGAAAGTGTCGAGAGAATCAATGTTGAATCAAATCAGGAGATCCAATCGGTTGGCTGAAATGTAGCATCTTCATTTCACCTCAAAAGTTTTATTAAACAATCCACGGCACAGCACAGCACAGCACAATAGGTGGGTGGAGTTGCTTGCACACATTCGTCAAAATGCTATGCTCATTTTCTCGCACATTCATACATATTTACACTTATTAAATTACTATTTAACATTTATAAACGGCATCGTCATGAAAAATACGTTCCATCACCGCATTGTTAATTCCATATAATTTTATGACAGTTAACTCAAAATAACACACTAAACAAATGCATGAATGCATAAATAATAATGAAACGAGAGAAAAATGTGTGTTTGTTGCGAGATGTACTAATTGATTTTCGGAATAAGTTTGTGCTCTTTTTTTCTTCTCTCTCTCTCTCTCTCTCTCCTTTCATACTTGGAATCGGATATATGTTGGCTGCATTTGACTGAAACGTTGTCTTCGAATTTTCGAATTTTCATTTGAAATGCGTTGTCATCGCGCGCGCGATGGTGTGAAGCAATACAATGAACAAAGAGAAAAAAACAACTAAATATTAATAGAATCGGTTCGATGTGGTGTTTAATTTTTTTTCTGTTCAACTTCTTTCTTGCTCGAAAATCAATTCATTTATGTATTAAGTGAATAAACCTCGGGGCAAATATGTAGGTGAACTAGACTTTAAAATGAATGAAAATCTGAATATGATTTCTTTACTAAATGACGAAAGCGGATTGAATACAATGCGGCTTGTTAATCGATTACTGCACAGCGATGTCGATTTGTATTCTACCAATTTTCAAATGATTTACACACGATGGACTATTTCGCACTCCAAAAAATCGCTTGGACAATTATTTTTGTCAGAGTTCATGCGTGTGTGTGTGTGTGTGTGTTCGTGCGGATTTGATTGGAAATCATTCAATGAGCTCACATATTCAAGTCAAATAGATTTGACCGAAAAAAAAGGGGAATTGATGAACCTTTTATTTGTTGCTACAAAGGCAATCATTTTAATTGAGTGCATCCGCTGAGAATATTACAACGAAAAATAAAACATTATCTTCTGTTTCATTGTGAAGAGACAAAACAAAAACAATGAATCAATGGTTTTCGAAAATAAACAAATATACACACATTTTCTGCATTCTTTCGCCTTGAATGAGTGTGTAATAGTGCGCACTTCCTCTCTAGGGGAAATTGATTCTTTCTACCAATCGACCAAAATCGACTGACTGTCACGAAATTTTTGAATTTTAATTGATTCAAGAAATGTGTACCGATAGCAACTCCGCTAAATCGCCAACCATTCATTGATTTCACAGAGTGAACTAAACAGGAACAGGATTAAATGATGATCGGTTTTTGAAAAAAAAAAAAGATCGGCTTTTGAAAGTTTATAAACTTTTTTGAAGCATAAAGAAATCTTTAAGCGATTGAGCTTTCTGGATTTTCGAATTTCTCAATTTTGTTATCGATGCTCCAAAAATTCGTCCCAACCTTTCAATTCAGTTCCAAATTCAAGATCCACTTCAATCACCGTTAGAAAAGTGTTGAATGGCTTTTACGATAAATTTTTCCACACAATTCCTCGAACTCATTTCCATTTCCTCTCTACTACGTTTTGCTATTTTAACGATATTCAAATTCCCCGCATTAAATAAATTATCGATTACAATCGATGCAAAACGCCGTGTAATTCGAATGCATGCACTTCATAGACAAATTACAAACGAATGCGTTTTCATGCATGAAAGTGCGATTCCCATGAAAATCGTTTTACAGACATTTTCGAAAGGGTCTCAATAGTTACATACAGTTTGTTCAAATTAACATAATTAAAATGGTAGAAAATTCACCCTTTTTTGCATTTTATGATCTAATAAACGATTGTGGTTAGACTTCCTATTAATTGATGATCGACTTTGGATTTCGTCAAAAAAAATAGACATTCAAAATGTAAACACATCTTCAGCTCTGTAAAGCAAAGCAACTTTCGCATAATTTTTTCTTCATCTGGCCAAAGATTTCCTCTTCTTTTCCTTTCTTCAATTCAAATGTCTCTTGTGGCCAGTAAAATATTTTCTCTTCCCAGAAAATCTTCGAGTTTCTTTGGAAAATGACAAATTGTGAAGAATGAAATGGGACTAACAAAAACAAACAACCAAACCGTCACAGAAACAATGTATTTTATTTCAAGGTTCACTGACCACTAAACTATTAAAATACACGGAGTTGTGGTTGTTATACAGTTCGATAATATATATATATATATAAATATTTTTCTGTGTCGTTGTTTTGTAGTTGCGGTATTTTATTTTCGTTTTGTTGAAAGTTTGCCACTCACAGAAATTTTACACGTACGTTGCACATTTACATTTTTATTGTTAAACGTTTCTGCGCGCTTCAATATTAAATGACAATGCTTTTTCCATTTCACCGTTTATGTTCGCGATAATAAAACACAAATCATGTGGCCGTAAGTGAAACAAAAAATGAGTTAGGCTTTGCAGAAAAAAAAATGACTATATTCTGTACCAAATTGATGGGCAAAAGAGCAGCATGCGTTCTTCACGCGAGTCAAGTGGAAAAGGAGCACAGTTTTTTCCTCTCCCTCCTCCTCTCTCTCTTCCGTCGTTTTAAATATTTCTGATGAAAGTGTGATGATCCGAAAATGAGCACAGTATTTGATTGTGGTTCGCATCTTTGAAGTTTAATGTTTATAAACTTTATTAAAACCGAAAAAAGCGATGGAAATGAGCAAACTTCTGCCATAATCACATTAAATTACGCACAATATATTTCACAACGGCGCACAAATATTCCGTGTATTTTGATAGCTGTAAAAACATACGCACACACGAAGTGAAATGCGAGTTTGCAATCTGTTGTTTGACGCCAGTACATGTGTTAAAATTGAAACGTCGAAAAGTTGCATAGTTTTAGGATGTTTTCACTGCATATTTGTTTGCATTGGCTAATGTATTCCGATGCATTACAAGGCGCGTGTCACTGTTCACATTCTTTTCTAATCATTTAATCGACTCATTTTGATAATAATCGCGTGATAATATTTTTGTTAGCATAAGAAGAATGTTGGCTTTTCTAAATGATTCACTTTTAACGCTCTCTCTCTCTCTCTCTCTCGACCGCTCGTTCGACTTGGGTCGATTCGATGGGAAGAGCAAATATTACGGCAGCCCTCACTAAAACATCACATCATAAATGATGTATGAGAAAATGTTGCATTCAATCCGAACGACGTTTTTTTTTTCTCATAATGACATGCATTTAATATGTCTTAAAAAAATCTAGCGCTTAAACATCAACTACATTTTCCAAAATTAATGGTAAACGATCCGACTCGAAAATATGCTCAATGTCTCGATTATTATCTGTCATAGGAGAAAAATACCGTCTCGTTTTCATAAAAACGATCGCGGTGATGTTTTGCCAAAAAAAAACACGAGGAGAGGAACCGAATCATAGCAAAGTGCCAAAGTGCGATCGAAACGTCGTTTACATCTAGCAAGCAAATGCAATGCGCTGAGAGCGTGTCTAGGCAAAAGGAGCGAATAACCGTGAATAGAATAAATAGAAATAACGCAAACAAATTAAATTAATAAATAAAGTTTAGGAAAATGTAACAAAAAACCACTTAGCTATGAAAACCCATAATAAGAGAGGGAGCAAGAGAGAATGGGGAACGAATGGGCTAGAGAGAGAGAGAAAGAGAGAGAGAAAAAAAATGAAGGCATAAATAGTAAATAAATACGTATGTGAAGAAAACGTGAAAGAGGAAAAGGTTTCACGCGTCACATGTAGCATTATGTCGAACACGCTTCGGCCATTTCACAGACATTATTTGTAGTCAAACGCAATTTCGTCAACATCACTTTACCAGCACATCAATTACCATATAAAATGATTCGATAGGAACGTGCTGTAAAAATAACATCTAAATTGATGAGAAAATATTTGTATTACGGTAAAATTAACATAAGTCAATAGAGAGTGAATGAATGAATCATCAGATATATAGTGATGATGGGCACCTTTTTAGCGATATGTCAAAATACGACGAAATTACGTTTTTCTTTCTTTCTAGAGTGAGAAAAGTGTGCGCAATTTAATCGGGTACTTTCATTTGGGATACGGTCAAAATTGGATTGAATTGCACGTTTACTCGAACACCAACGCCAATGCCATTGTTTTTGAGCACGGTGTCGATGGAGAAAGGACAATATTTGACGTTGATCATCTGAGCGATGTGTACGAAACTTCGTATGTGACAACAAGAACATACAGGCCAAACACAGGTTCAGTCGTAACAAAGCCTGTCAAAAACTCAATGAACACAAAGTAATGGCCGAAGCGAAAAAGTCAACGACGACGATGATATTTTTCACAAAAGTTGCGATCACGACTTTTTTTTTATAGATTGGAATATATATATTTAGATTTCATATCGTTGAGTGACAACAACGTTAAGAGAAGTGGTTGAAACACACTATTGATAAACGTTCTAGCCGATATCAACGTTTTCGCGCAGTATGTACCGCATTTATCGCGCTTTTTGTAATGTCAAAGATTGTATACGGCTTTCAATACGTATAGGAAACGGAACATTTTCAAGTTTTTGACAATTTCCGACATTCTGACGTAAACAAAAGTGAAATCAAATTTCATGCATGTTCAGAAAGAATTTCATATTCAAACAATTCATATTCATTTGATTGTGTAGAAGAAGAAGGAGAAAAACTCGTTTGAATACATTTCATATTGAAATACTGGCAGTAGAAACCATAACAAAACAAACATGTTTTATTGTGTGGTATTGTAGATGCTCAGATGACGCCACCGCATACACATCTGTTCCGCAAGAAAATCGCTTGGCCACATAACGAGAAGGCAAATCACTTGAACTTTGCTCCGCGCCATACCATTTGAAATGAAAATGAATACGAAAAATAAAATAAAAACCTGATAATAAGTCTCCCTTAAATTTTCTCTTACATTAATATAAGGTGTCATCAAGCTTCACGCACGTTTTTTTGGCGAAAAAAAAAAATACATTTAATTAAGTCGGAAATAAACATGATAGTTTTAACATGTAAACTGCCCTTTATCCATTTGTAGATAGTTCTGTATTCTGTTTTGCTCCCGTTACTTTGTTACATTCGTTCATTTGCGTGCATGAAATTGCGTGATAAGGTTCGATTTTTTATACGAACACAATGATAATACAACATTAATAAAAAAAAAAAAAAATAGACGAAAGAAGAAGATTCAAATTGTCCATTAGCTAAAATTTGATAGAAATTTCCACTTATTCATTTGAGTTGACTCAAGTTGCGTTGATTTCGATTTGCATAAAATGTGGCGAATGTTGTGTGTTATGCAGTCACTCCATTTTCTTCCCTAACATATATTCTTCTTTGTTTTTATTAATAGCCAAGTTTTATTATGAACCATAGTGTGGCGAGTATTTGGTCGTGCGCGTTTTTTCTCTTCTTCTTCCATTTTCCCCGGTATGTCCATGATAAAAATGGTAATGTTATTCGCATATGTTTGTGTTAAATACGTGTTTTATATACATCGACATCCCCTCGGCCCCTTCTATTTCATTATTGCTATCATCCATTCGGTCACATTGAACGCATCTGCTTAATGACTCATGATAATTGAACTCTTCGGAATCGCAACCGAATATTAACACTAAAAGAATACCCTTAATAAGCATGCACCACGGAATCTAAGCCAACTAATTGTGTGTAATGTGAACGTTTAGACCGAACTAATGCACTCAAATATATCTTTTCACCAGATGGCTTGGCCTAAGTTCGATAATCCACGCGCTTCTATTAAAAGTCAATTGATCACCTCTACACAATCGTGTAATTGGTTTAGGGCAAAAGTTAATCGAATGTTATTTTCAAAGTGAATCATCATTTGATTATTCTATTTTCAACAACAAAACTGTTTGTCTGGTGCATGGATTTGAATCACCATTTAGAAAAATTTAGAGAAAAGAAAACCCTGATTTGAAGTTGATATGAAAATAATGCGAGTCAATGGGATACGATATGGCTACAATTTATTCATTTTCCCTGAAATGGTATTTCATTTCAACCGAAATAAATAAAAACCATTTGCGACCAAGCATCACACTTTCGATGACATGAAACAGAACACCGTGAAAAAATGTGACCGAGCACGCTCTAATGTTTCAGTATCATCTTGTGCAAAGTCAAAGGGGTTGCCCTTTTGACTGCCATGTGTTCAGCTAAAGTTTTTTTCCCTCAGAATAACGCTTCCCTGCTTGTTTACACCTCCCGTGGCACATGTTTCCATATTTTTTTTTGACATACATATTCTCTGCTCCTACGGCCAATATTCACACGCATATTTTTTTCGTGGCATTCCAAATAGAATTATTGAAATTATACACCACAGATCAGGTCATAGTACAATATTGCCGGGCGCAGACAATCTCTATACCGATTTCATAATCCAAACGCGCATTTGAATTGTTAAATGTATATTTCGGCCGATTTTTGTTTGCGGTACTTATTGTTTTATTATTCAACTAACGTGATTCATAACGTTTTTGTTTTTCGTTTCAATATTTCACAATATTTTTATTTACGTTCAAAAGTTGAGTGTATAATTTCCTATGGAATGACTCATATAACTAATAAAATGGTTTCAACAATTCCGAATAATACATCAAACCCACGACGCCAAACAAGACAAAATACAAATAGTAATAATTTCGAATTAACCAATTAGATGGTTATATCGCCATCGCTGAGAGAAAAAAAAATAATTATTGCATTCAGTGTTTTGTGCAGTTGAAGGAAGACAACGATGAAAAAAGAGACGTGCGCCTTTGTGTTTTTTGTTTCAAAGTGTAATAAACTGCGTGTAATTAATCATATCTTTTTGACTTCAAATCTTCATCTAATTCAAATGATGACAAAATAAAGTCTCACATAAATGATTAATTACAATATTTATACACTAAAGCCGTTTAATTGAGAGACGGAATATTATTTTTTTTTTCGTATCGTTCAGCCTTTTGTAAGTTTTCAGTTAAACGTCATAGATTCTTCTCATTTCGCTAATATTTAGATTATTACGAACTGACATCCGCCTCCAAAGTGTTTCTTCAATCAAATTACATTTGACGTTTATGATTGAAATACACAAGTAGGCATATTTTTGCACCATTTGTGATCAGGAGAAACAACATAAAATATTATAAATTATTGAAAATTTTAATCAAATTTATCATAAATTTCCATAACTTCCACGTTTATTCTGAAAAAGTGACTTTTTTACGCGGGCCATTTTTCGTTGTTGTCGTCGCCGATTTTCGCGGTTGTTGTTGCTGAGCAAGTGAATTGAGTCTGACGACGGGTGTGAGTCACAATGAATACGACGTGCACAAGAAAGTGTGATTGAAAATTCAACATGTCTGCTGTAAGCAGACAACAAGTTCAAATATTGATTGGCAAACATGTAAACTTTCCGTCAAGATATCGATAGATATATTTCCAGGGGAGAGGGAGAGAGAGAGAGAGAGATTCATGGTGCTATCATTGATCCGATATAATCATGGTATTCCTAATATTTGATCGTTTGTTTTCTCGTCTATCCACTGGTGCAGCAGATGACGTGTGAGTTGCAATAATAATATACATACATTTAGATAAATATAATAAGAATTTTTTTCTTCCTTACGTGTGGGTCATAACAGTTCATTTTCACGAAATTCGAGACAAGCCTTAGGAGTTGAAATGCAATGTTAGAACGCGTTCTGTGTGTATCCACTCCGATTTTTTTTTCATTCCTTCTTTCGGACAACAAGGCACAAGTCACACAGTTTAAATTGCCGCTCAAGACACTGCTTGAGATCATTTTGTTTTCAATTACACGCAATGGATTAACACAAAGCGCAACAAAAAAAATTTTGGACTGAATATTGGCTCTCTGCCCCACTTCCTTCTTTTTCGCTCCTATGGATCTGATTATGAAATCTAGGAATGAATTAATGTTCCGCGATCTGATTAATAGATTTTAAATGGCATTGTAACAACAACGACAACAGTACACACAGGAGGAAAAAAAGAGTCAGCAGTAATATACATATATATTCTTGGTGTATTTGGCTAACCAAATTGCACAAATGCGCAAATATACAGAGTAAATTTTCTGTTGGCTCAGTGCAGTTCGGTTGTGTTCAATTTCGTTTAGTTTGGCTCCGCGCATTGTGTCAGCTATACACACACCACACACACATACTCGCTCGACACTCACTGAAACCAGCATTACAAAAATGGTCTGCGTGCTTGCTTCGCTATTTCAAATCGAAATATAATGAAAAATAATAGAAAAAACACGATCACATAGACACACAGTGCAGTGCTCATACATTCAGGTCCAGCCATTAGAGGAGCGAGAAAATGAAAGATTAAAATAAGAAATGAGCACTTTTAAAACGAAATCGCGTGGTAAAATATTGTTAAGATGATATATTTGCTAATTATTTTAATTGAACAAATGAATTTACGACATTCCAATGACTTGATTTCTGTCGTTTCTCTAAGGTAATTTACATGTAGATATAATATTATTGCTTGGCATAATTTCGCTCTTTGCATTCGATTGGAATATTTTTACATTCATTTTTTTTTTTTTCGGATGTAATGTCTTTCATACTTGCAGTGGTTTTTCGAACACATAAAATTAAGTTTGACTTAAGTATTAAATGATTAGGGGGATACAAAATGCAAACGAAATAACAACGACAAAAAAGCAAATTATGGAATTTAGCCTCAAAAATGTATAGATGTATATATGAAAGAGTTTAAACCAATTGACATGATGATTTACCTCGTAAAAGCTTGAAATATTTCAATATTAGTGAAACGTTGTTCAGAGCATGGTCTGTCTGCGCCAAATACGCAACTTTTCAATTACAAGGAAAAACAAAATACACAAAACGAATTACTTCAGTGAATTTCGTTAGTTCAAACAGAAACCAATGCTTAGTCGTTGCTGTTTTGATTGAAACAACTTTGCAAATTGTATTAAACGATTTTGCAGAAGCATAGGGATGTAATGAGGTGTCACCATAAGTATTGTAATGAATTGATAATTAATGCTAATTAACTAAACTAAAATGCTCATTAAAAAAAATAGTTCCCTTTTTCTTTACTGTTCTGCATATGAAATGTAACTTCTGTTGCTAGACCAAATCAAAAGGAGATGTTTCTTATGATCTTCCGAACGAAATATTTGCGAAAAGAATGCGAAGAAGCATAAAAAAAGGAGAAAATACGTGAACCAGAAATATGATGTACGTCGAAAAATCCATATCGATTACTACTATTACTTCCTTGCACATTATTCATAGGGCAGTACATGTACATGTTGTTGCCGGTATGTTTATATGTGTCTAATTGGAATCATATTAATTACAATGGATTGTTATTAACACTGGACGACATTCTCTTGACACATTCTTATAAAATATTCACTGAATAAACCAACGTCAATATTTTGTTTTGACAATGTCATTGTTGTTCGTTTGAAATTGTCACAATGAACAAAAATTATGGGAGCAGGACGGGGATGCATAAGAAAATATTAATCGAAACAAGTTTTCGAAAAAATTTGAACGTAATTCCGATATCCTTTGTCTTCGTCTTGTGAAGTCATGAAGTGGATAAACAAACAAGAAACGAACGCGATATACATATAAATAATTTCAAATTAAAATTGATTTTCGGCTTGATGAACAAATATTTCGAGTTCACATGATATAAATGTATGCATTTTATAAACACGGTAATATATCTAGTTGAGCTGTTTACGGCGAAAGCATCTTGAAATATGTTTTTTTTCAATTTTTTTTTAAAAAAAGGGGAAAACATTGTTACACATGATAAAAGAACCACTCCAACAATTCTCAACAAAGCATGCCAATCGATCGAATAAATTTTATTTGTATATTGCCCACTCGATCAAAAAGTCATTCCAGAAAACAATGCGTACTATGATGCAAATTGAGCGAGCGAACGAACGAGCCGAGTCGAGCCGAGCAAGCGCATATTGAAGAGAATGGCCAGAGAACAATTTTCAACTATAAATACCGTATATTTGTCTCCAACTATCACCGGAAATATAATTTTTGCTTGGTTAAACGGTCTTTTTCATGCTCACTGAACATTTAATAAACGTAACCCCAATTAACAACGATCAACATAAATTTCCACTGTCAATCGCCGTTTTCCATCTTTCTCTCTCTCTCTCTCTCTCTCTCTCTCTCTCTCTCAGTCTCTCTTTGTTTTTATTCTCACACTCTCCATTCTCTTCGTTTCTGGTTGTTTGTCTATGCATAGCATTGATACGTTGTGATCTGATGATGTTCTTGTTTCAACATAACTCCCAAATTTACAAGCATAAAACGATATGTTGTAATTCAGAGGCGTGAATAATATGCGGCGAATACGTTGTGTTTGGATGGTTTATTTCTCCTTCTTCCATTTGATTCGTAAGATAAAGCGCTATTATAAGCCGTCTATGGTGTAAATTGACAGATTTCGGAGCAAACTAATTCACTCCAATCAGATAGATCGGTGATCGTTTCTATCTAAATTTATACGACGATCTGTGGAATTTCTTCATTTATTACTATATAATCTATTTCTCGAGTGAGATGTGTGTCGTTGTTGCCGAATTCGAATACAATTGGCAACAGTGTGCCACATATTGATATCGCAACTTTGAAATATAACTTGATTTCGCCTGTTTTTGCACGCAAACAAATGTCCCAAAACTGTTTGCTATTTGGTTGATAGAGTTGCCTGTTTGACTTTGACGACATATTTGACGAAGTTTTTGAGCAAGACGAACTTTGAACAAATGAGTGTAATTTTCGTATGAATTTCGTAATTCTGGCTAAAATGTTCTTTTCTTTCTATTCATAATCCATTGGGTTTGGCCCCAGTACAAATCTGTTGGAAAATTCCTTGCCATCAAAAATCCATTCATCCAAGGTCGTTTTACTGCCAACAAGTTTTTTCCTCCCCAAAAGTTTGCAAAGAATGAATCGAAATATTCGAAATGTGCTGTTTTGATATGCAATATGGAAATGCTTACCAAATTGCATGCAATGATAAATTGTTTCGAAGTTTAAAATGAAATTTCAAGTGTTTGTGTGTAAATATTGTTCAACAAACAATAGATGTGTTTTAATACTGTGAGAAAAAAATTACATGAACAAATAAGTGGTAAACTACTACAATCACGCTTATCTACGAATCCAATGTTGTAAAATGCTCATATATGCGAAACTCCACCCATCGTCTAGAGAGAAAAAACAAACGCTTTGCACGGAACAGACGACGGGAAAAGGGTATAATGTTGAGTTAACCAAAAAAAAATTACCACCAACAGTTTAAATCAATTTTAGCCGACCTTATCGCTTCCCAGGCAGTTGAAATACTCTTTTTTAAATTGGTAATAACGGAGCTTTGGACATGTTCAATCTCTCTATATGCTTCAAGTTGATGGTTAAATATTACCTACTTATTAAAAATGCACATCAAATTATGAATCGAGAATTGTCGAAAGCGATTATTCATTTCCAAATTGATTTATGAATCAATTTTTAACTGGGTAAATGATGCTTCATGATTGGACGTTTTGTGTTCATTGGTTTTTGCTCACTTTTTTGTGGTTGTTTAATCCATCCATTAATGTGAATATTATTCAGCGAGTCGTTGATAGCGACCGTCGGATTCGCAAACCATAAGAATCAACCAAAACGAAGGGAATTTAATCGTTTCGCATTCAATTAAGTCGATAGCTAATATTTTTTTAGATTTCATTTGGGTTGTGACGCGTGCTACAGGAAAATGCAGTGACAATGTGCATTTCAATTTTCGAAATAAATCTCGAATGAAAAAAGTCTCTCTAAAACTTTCACAAAAATGAGACAAACCATACCGGACACCCTGGTGTTTAGAGAAATTTTTCAACGATACAGAAAAAAAAACGCAAGTTGTGAAATCACTAACCAATCTAATTTGATTCTTGAATTGTATTTGTCGTTACGATTATGATCGGTGCTAAAATTTGTGTGTTGAATATTTTTGACGCATGTTCTGCTTCTCACCGTTCTTCATCAACCGCAAAGGTAAGAAGAGAAAAGACAAGCAAATAACATCCAACTTTTTAAACCAGAGTATCTCTCGCAGCCAATGTACATGAATTAAGCCAAAAGTGCGATTGCGATTAAGTTGTGTCCAAATTGCCCATTCGTATTTAATTGGTTGATGGCGTTGATTTCACGTTGTGAATGGCATGAAAATGCAAATATAAGCTTTCCTCGCTAAGATTATTTACACTCAACGATAATAAACCGCATATTGATACTTTGGTGACAATGTAACAGCGATAATAACTCTGACGTACACACGAAAAAAAGAAGAAAAAAAATATGAACATTTTACAGCGACCGATTGTATAAATTGTCGCGTTTGTCTTTTTTCTCCTCTTCATACGGTAAATAAGTTTCAGTGCATTTTAATTTGAAAAAAAAAACAATAAATAGATTTCATGAAAGTACATTATTCACAACGATTTCCTAAGCACGTTTTCGCTAAAAAGTGTGTTAATTGAACTTCAGGCTGGAGTTTTCTCTTGATAAAAACCCATTTTGCCACATCCAAGACGCTAGATAATTAAATAGGTACTCAATGTTGAGATACATGCACGCGCGCACACACACACACACAAAGGCATACACATCCATTGACTGATATTGAATTTTATTTTTGAAACGAAATTCATTGATGGCTATTCGTTCGGCCAAATTAATCGGATTTTCAAGCAAATTTCGCATTCAAGTTAACCATGCGCGCAAGCGTGCGCACGCGCCCAACGTTTTGTGGTCACTATTGTGCTGGACTTCATTCAAGCACCAAGCTTATCAGCCTCGTGTGTGTATAGAAATGCAGAAGACTAACGCGTTATCTAGCTCAAACAGCGACATTATTTTTTGTGTCCCTCTCTGTATCTGTCTTCCTATCGTCTTTTCTACTCCATTGGCACTTTATTCTTTTCAAGTTGTCGTTGTTATTGTTGTTGTTGGTGTTGATCGCCGTTGAAGACCACCAAACCAGAACCACATTGTACATTGTGTTTCCTCAAATAATATTAATAAAACAGATAAATAAAAATTTATTTGGTCTTTCCTCTTGAAACCGATTTATTTTTCTACGCTTTTCGTCGATATTTTTCTTTTAATTTCTTCGCACTTTTTTATTTACACATAAGCGCGAGAGGGAGAGAGCGACATTTGGGAAGAGATGATGCTGAATGGACAGACGACAAAACAAATGGACACAACAACAACAAAAAAGAGTGACAAAAAAGAAGGAAAGAAATGTGGAACGTAGAGCAGTATCTTGGGCCTCTCATAAAGTTTTTTAGTGTATTTACGATGCTCTTGTGTTACATTTGTATACCAAAAAAACTGTTTTTTTTTTCTCTTCATCTTCGTCGTTGTCGTCGTTGTCTTTTTATTTTTATTTTTTTTTTTTATACATATACATTCTTTTGATACATCTCATGTGTTTGTAAATTAGTAAGTGTCATTTCATCTCTTTTTAACTCCTAAAGGTGTCATGTTTCGTGTTTAATTTACATTTTATAGTTATAGTTATCTTTAATTTGATATTTGATGTTGGGTTTTTCAATTTCAAATTGGATATATTCTGCCGATATATATCCGCTGTTGATTTTGACTACGTGAACAGTATGCCAAGATCAATTTGAATATAGAATTCCATAAGAATGGAAAACGAAAGAGTTGTAAAAGAGCGACACAGCTCCGAAACAGCCAGAATGAATATCAAAACGAAGAAAAAAGACAGTGAAATAAGAAGAAGAAGGAGGAGAGGAAGGTAGATGACACAAGGATACACACAACGACGAGACGAGACGAGACAAGACAAGCCGGGACACATTTATAGAGTCAATGGTTTAATCGAATGGCAATAATAGATAATAATTTCAGTTCGTATCAGAAAATGGTTTTAAATACGAATTTAATGCGCCCTCGCCGGTCCAAAAAAAAAAGAATAACAACAACAAGATCAAAAACCATACCAGTTCATTGATCGTTCTTCGATGTTACATTTATTTTCTTCTCTCTGTTCCTGTCCCTGTCCCGGTCTCATTTCATTGATAACTTAAACACGGTTGACACTTTAATTGTAACAGCAATACAACACATACCTGCATTACCCAAAAGTTTGCTGATGGCACAATTTGATCACCTATTGTATCCATATAATACATTTGAACGATATCTTGCACAGAAGAAGTGTTTCACACAAGAAGTTTTAGTATGTTTTTTTTTATTTTGCTATTCTGCAACGGGGGTATATCGGTGACTTTGGTGGTATTTCGTTTATTTTTCTTATTCTTCTTTTTCTTTTTCTATAAATTACATACAGGTCTTTTTTCCTTTGATTTCATTTGTTTTTGTTTTTAAGTAACACAGATTTGGCAATCTGTGCAAAATATTCCTGGCTGACTAAAACAGTAAATATTGCAACGATCAACGAAAAGCGAACCATACAGAAAATGAATGTGATTTTTTTGTTTACATTTTATTCGATATTTATCAATGGTGCATGAAATGATACTCTATTAACTAGTATTTGATTCACGATAATGCATTTGAGTGGCCAGTGTTCATGATTTCGTTTGTTTAGCCAACATTTAAAAGCAAAGGCGATGATCATTTATGCTGGTGAAATGTGTCAGGACGATGTTAAACTTTCACTGTTAGCCAATAAAGTCCGTACGATTGCATTGAAATGTTATCACAGAATTGAACAGTTTCGGATATTAATAAACACTCATGAATGGCATATTAGCGGCATTTTATCGGTTAACATGTCAAAACCACACAAGTTTAAATTATATAGTTTCATTGAAAACATAGAATTTTATTAGCGTCTTTATTTAACTGGCATTTTGGAATCAATGATTCGAAGGCAAAATAAAATAAAAAAAACCACAAAACAAAAAAAATTTTGTGTGTTGTTTACGGCAACGAACGATTCGTTTTGAAAATATATCGATCGGACGAGAATGTGAAGAATGTCAGCGCAGCTCACAGTGTTCACTTATGAATGGTTTAAACGTAACTAACTATATAACTAGATTAAAGAAACCAAGCGATCCACTGCGAATGAGGTAATAATACGTGAAATAATGATAGCAACGATATACTCAACACGATATTCTCTCTTCTCTTCTTGGTATTCGTTTTCGTATTCCAAATATACACCATTGAGACGCACAACGAGCGCAGATGAAAAGCATAACCGTAACGGTTCCGATATTTTTCATGTGCTTTATATGCGCGCATTTACGTATTCTCGTCTCGCGCGAGTAGTGTGTTTTAGTGTGCTGAAACGAATGTGACGAACGGGAGAGAGAGAGAGAGAGAGAGAGAGAGAGAGAGAGAGAGAGAGTGAGAAAAACACACACCGAATGAACACACAGCACACCACACAAAATTATTTGTATATTGGCTCTTATGGTGAATGAGTGTGTATGAGTGCGTGCGCGCGCGCATGTTTCTTTATATTTGTATGTGATCTACCGATGTTTACTTTACTGCCAGTGTTTCTTTAAATGACACAAGATAAACTAGGTATTCACCTATGTTCTTTGCTTTCGGATTTTTATACAATGTGCTGCTGTTGTTGTTGTCTTTTCGTCCATACCACCTATCTCTTTTCTTTTTCTTTTTTTGGCTATCTCCCATCGACACGATGGAAATGCAAAGGGAAAAAAGATGAGATATTCAGAAGAAAAAAAAATATACATAAAAAATAACACATTATTGCGTCAATTGATCGTTTGTGTGTGCATGTGTGTGTAAGTATGAAATGCCACGATATAAAATTCTATGAATGAACGCTTTCAGTTTTACGAATGAAGAGTAGAAAAATAAACGGAACGGTTTTCGGTGTAAAAAGCACATATATATATATATATATATATATATCAATTAATTTCTGGGCAAATAGAAAGAATAACAGTAGCAGCTTTTTAAGTTTGGGAAAATGACACTTGAAAGTGGAAATTGGTTAAAAAAAAAACTTTGCAAACAACATAGAATATGATATTGTTGAATAGTTATTAACAACAACACCAATGTGACTTAATCGATATGAATGAATGAAGCGCGAAGAGACACCGAACAAAGGGAGCAGCAAGAGAGCAAAAAGCAAAAACAAAGAGATAAAAAAATAAACGAGAACGAGATCGATTCCAGATGAAGCGCATGCAAAGGCACACGTTCAAGATGAATAGCCAAGAGATGCTTGTAATCGATATGCAAAATTCAATCACAGACAATACACATCCTCTCAATGTTATAATTTATCAATTATCCCAATATGAAATGATTTCAATGGAAGCGTAATTTCAAGAAAGAAAAATACACTTACACTCCAGGAGTTAGACACTCTGATTTATCAGTTAGACATATTTAATTCTCCTGTATTTCTTTCTCTCTCTCTCTCTCTCTCTCTCTTGCTCACTCACTCTTCGCCGCTCGTCAATTCTGAATGACGTATTTTTTTTTTCAGTTGACATCCACCGGAGATAATGAATTATACGACAATTATTGATTACCTACCTCGCATGCCATGATGCGATTGATGATAACCATTTAACCAAATCGAAGGTGATCTTTATTTCTTGAAATTTTTGATGGATTCTTTGAACAGAATCGGCATGCGTATAATTATTATTTATGTTATGAATAGTTTTCCGTTTAATTTGATTGGATCAAAAATCAATTTAATTTTCGATACGGTTCTTTTGGGACGACTCATTGTATATTTCTTTTACAACAATTATTACATTTACAAATTTGGTTTAGTAAAAGAAAACGAATTGAGCACAAGTGGAATATTACACACAGGAGCGTCGTTCATTCAATTTTTTTCTGTCATTTATGCGATTGTCATCTTTTATTCGTGAACGAGAAGAAGAAGACGAAATGCACCATCAGTATAATGTCTCAGCCCACTATTCTCGGCTTACGGTTGCCGAATATTAAAACGTTGTTGGTCATGAATATGACTTAAGCGTTGGCAATTAAAATGATTCGCTAAATTTATATTATTATATGTGTCTTTTCAGAGAAAGAAAAGCTTGAAAGGCACATCACACGTAGCAAAGGTTGTTGAATTCTCGTTTATGGTTGATGACGAAAAAATGTTAGCGAATGACCGAGATTCCTTCATGTGGTTAAATTTTTTTTTTTTTTTTTTTTTACAAAGAACAAGTGGCATAATCTCATGATGAGTCACAGTTTCACATTTCTACGTGTCAATTCTTAACCGTTACATCAGCGTTATCTCGTCGCGTTCTGTATTTGAGGATTTTTTTCAACATTACCACGGCGGCTTTAGGTGTCATCTTATTGATTTTTTTCATTTTGGAAATCGACGTGTTTATGTAGAGAAATGGTTGACCTATTCAAATAGGAAGTACCGGATTTTATTTTTTTTTTATTTCAGTTACAAAGTTTACTTGTTTCTATGAAATAAATCAACTCGATAAAAATGCAATGTTTCAACAATTACCTGTGATTTAGGTGCATATTTCTACGTTTTAGTTAGCAATAATATTGTCATTGTTATATAATTGTTATAAGAGAAGAAGTGGATTCCTTTTGTTATCACTCGAAGTGAATTTAACCCAAAGAACGCAATTCGTCAAAGAGAATGAACCCTTCAATCACATGAATATGGTTCGATTAGTGCGATGTGATTACTAGAATTGTAGTAAAAAGTCAGTTAATTAGTGATTTTCTGTATTGTCATATCATCATGCAAAAATGAACAAATTTTTTTGTTTTTCAATTGAAAATTCAAGATTTTATGTCTTTTATTCTTAATTCTTGCACATTTAATCTCAATACTCATTTTACAATGACAAATTCTTATTTTAAAAATTATTCCTTAAAATTACGTTGAAATTATAAGCGAACCTACAAATTGTAATTTTAAATCAAAAAATTAGTTTTTTTCCACATTATGTGGTGAACGGTGGTGAAAGTTGATAGAAAATTCGAAAAAAAATTGAGAAAATATTTCAGGAAAATTTAGGGACTCTAATAATATTGAATAAATGACACAAAGAATAATATAAACCATAACGTTAAAGAAAATACATTTCAAAAAACCATGAAATGCAGCATTTAATTGGGCGATTGATTTGAATCGTTAAAATAGACTTATTGTTATGCCGAAATGATTCTGTTGGGTGTTTTTTTATGAATCTGTTTTCATGTTTGAATCTGACATGAGGAGAAAAAAAATATCTTTAGTTGTTTCTCAATTTGAGATTATAATCAGTATTGTGTTAAAAAAAAATCGTAAATCTCTTTATTATTTTAAGGCAGACTATGCGAACAATGGAAAAGAATCAGCGGAACGATTAAATGACTGTATACATTCAGTTATGTTTGCTTCTTCGCACTATTGTTTCTTTCATCTGTCGAGACTAAATTGATGGATTAGGCAAGACTAGGATATTGATATAAAGATATAGGTCTGTCGTAAGCATAATTAAAAAATGATTTTATTAACTAAACGCAAATAATAGTTTTTGCAATTACGCAGATGATAATTTTATGATAGAAAGGCGTTTTAAAATTGTCCATACTAACAGTCGATTATTCAATTGATGTTTCAATTTTTGACGTTTAAAATTTGGTATCGTGACCATTTGTCCTTTGGAATGAAGTCTTATAATCTACATTTAACGAATTCAAATTCATTTTTGTTTGGTCTATTAAACGAAAAAAATATGCCCAGCTTTTTTTTCTCACAACATAACCGAGTGTTTTTTCCGCATAAAGGAGGCTTCATCAAATTTTCAACGATACAATCAGATAGCAATTCATTATGTTAAAACATAGGTCGTACGCAGTGGCATAACGTTTGAATTGTTATCAAACAAAAATCGACCGAGAGAGCACGGTTTGTGTTTGTTACTATTGGATGATTGCCGACCAATAGAAATTTAACATCGCGTTGAGCATATTGTTGTCTCACTTCAACCGCTGCACAACCAACCGATCATACGACCCACTGGCACTGGTGTATGCTTTCCAATGGTAACGCCGACTTGCTAGTTTTTGTGAGTTTAAGGTGGTGTTACTAGTAGACTATGTCATTTGAGACAACTGGAGTGTGAAACGCTGCTAGCGTTTTGGGGCGTATTTTAGAATGTTACTCGTTAACGATAATTATAGGTTACCCAACGTTAGAGAGATGTTTTACTAGTGCAATTTTGAAATATTTATTGATTGTTTCATCATAGTTTGGTTTTTATTTAAATTATATTTCAATTCATGGCCGTATTGAGTGTAATAATTCAACTTTGGTTCGTATTTGAAAGAGAGAAATGATTGAAACGCACACATTAAGTTGAGAATAGTGTGAAAGGAATGAAAATGCATATGGTGAGCCATCTATGTGCGAGAGTTAATGAACACTCAATAATAGAAAAACATTTCAATATTTAATCGCACAATATTGCAATTT
>NW_022601467.1:764081-799710 GCF_009176505.1 Sitodiplosis mosellana
ATGCACATTTACTGCAGTTCAGTTTCAGAGAGTTCAATAAAGCACATGATGCACGAATTTAACTTTGTCATTGTTCTCAATCGTTTTATTTCCTTTAAAAATTGCATATGTACAATTAACTGGAATTAACTCGAGCACGAATGCTTTTCACGAGAATCCAAAGCTTCACACAAGAAAACAACTTGAACTTATACATTTTGCTGCAACTTTTGAACATGTGTTTCAAACACATTTGAAATGTACTTTTTTTATATTATAATATCCGCGTTGGACTTGAAATCGCTTCAATTTGTTTTTCTGTGAATAGTGAATTAGTGAATAAAAAACTAAAAAAAACACACATTTTATTTGCCCAAAACGTGTAGAAATGTCACAACTAGATCAAAATAGTCAACACCACGATACGCCCGTGGTTAGGCAATTTGTGCAAGTATGCATCTCGAACCCAAGTAGTTTTGTAGACGAACTCTTATGCATTTTAAACTCTTCAAAATTATTTTTCATACATAAAATTAGGAATTACTTTACTCATTGGTTTTTTGAAGTATCAAAATCAACATATTTTATATAAATTTATCGAATAAAAAGAAAACGAAGTATTTCATCAGATGATCTTGTTCAATTGATGTTCACTGGGGCGTGTGTGTCAATGTTTGGTTTTGGCGCGAAGGGAACTGTCATTGTCAACAATTTGGACCGACAAACTACACGTTTGAAAAGAGTAAACATTTCAACATATTTGTATTTTGTCGAATGAACAATTTTTTTTTTAATCAAGTTCTATGTATTGTGTTTTCTGAAGACAAACTTAAATTAAGCCTAGTATTTAAGTAGTGGTTTTATTTGCATATCTTAAATAAACAAAAGTAATCGACTTTGAGCGGTAATATCAAAAATATGTAAAATAAACGATAGCACTGATTGTCGAACAAAAAGAAAATAGTGAAATAATAAATTGGACACATTCGAATTTTTTCCATCGATCGAAATCATTGAAACAAATCGGCATCATGTCGATTATGCTGGCGGATATAGATGCAACTTGTGCATCGTTAGGTTATTATGATGGTAAAACATATGTTCCGGAACCAAATGCTCTGCATGGACTGAAGGTTTGCATATTTTTTTCTCCAACTCTTGTTATTCTGGCATCTAAAGCATTTCATTTTCAGCATTTGATTTGGGTATTGCGTCGTGACGGTGATACACATGAATACCGACGACACATGGGCCATGGTAAAGTACTACAAACGGATTTAATACCAATGCTCACGGCTCAAACAGAAGAAAATGAAACATCTGACGCATTACTTCGGCTGTTAGTCAATCTCACCACACCCGCATTGCTTCTGTACAATGAGACTCTGCCGAAAGACGGACCGAATCGTCGGAACTTTTTACATCTGCTGGAAATTTTGCAATCGTTCAAGACGGCCTTCTCCAATCCAGCCGTTTGGATTTCGCTACGTAAACGGTTCCAGAAAGTGTTGGAAATTGTAAGAAACCTCTAGACGATTTATCAGATTTCGAATACGAATTTAATTCCATTTTACAATTAGGATTCGGTCGAGCGTACAGAAGAAAAAGGTTTATTGATCGAGCGTGTGTTGGTGTTGATTCGTAATGTTCTTCATGTTCCCTCCAATCCCGATGTTGAACGACGAGCTGACAACGATGCCAGCTTACATGATCAAGTTTTGTGGGCTCTTCAAGAAGCCGGTATTCTGGATTTGATCCTTTATATCATTGGGTCCGAATATGAAAACCAATATCACTTACACGCAATGGAAATCATTTGCCTGATGTATCGCGAGCAAATGGCTGAATCACTGGCCGACGTTTCATTGCAACGGACTGCAGCGGAAAAAAGTCGCGATGAACAGGATCTGATAGCAGCACGAAAGCGTGAGCGCGCAAAGGTTGCAATGAAACCACCGACCGGGCGACATTCAAGATTTGGCGGTACATACATCATGCAAAATATGAAATCAGTTTCCGATCGTGACATCATTTGTCATAAGCCATTAGACCGAGCCGTTGCCATGGATTTCGATCGTGACAAAAATAAGCAGAAAAAATCGCATCGAATGGCCAAAGATGAACAAATCATCGAGCGACGCAGTGCACTTTCAATCAGGTAATAGAAGAAATGAAAAAAAAAAAAATTCCACTTTGACCCCGAAAATTCTCATGAATATATTATTTTTCAGATTGTTTTTGCGTCAATTTGCAATAGAATTGCTTCAATCGGCATTCAATAATATGGTTCGACAAGTGCGACGAACACTTGACCGCGGCACTACTGGCAATGATGATTCGTACCTGCTATGGGTCATTCGATTTTTCCTGGAATTCAATCGATTGAATGGATTCAAGATTCCGTTGGTTAGGTTCGTAGAGATTCATATTACATTTTTTTGTGCAATTAAATTTAGTTGCATCATACTTACGTTCTATCTATATGCAGCGAGGCTTTGAGCACGCAGAATTTTCATTGGGTTTTGGGACGAGTGCAACATCATTTGGATATGCTGACATCGGACAAACAGAATATAAAACTGTGGGAAAGACGTCTAAGTATTGCTATACAGGTACGCGAAGAATTAGTGCGTGTTTACCAACTTATTATTGAACGTTTCCTTTTTTTTCGATTTGCAGACGCTAAAAGAATTATTCAAAAATTTGGTTACACTGCAAACGATGACGAGCGAAGATGCTCGTGCTCTTTTCAAACTTCTGCTAAACAATGTTTGCTACGTGCTTGAGTTCCGCGAAACGGTGCTGCACACATTGACCAGCTATAACGAAAATCGTAACACAAAGTAAGTGCATCACCTTCTTCTTCTTTACAAAAAAAAAGAGTTTAATGTACCATGCTGTACCATGCTGCATTATGCACTTACAAATATTATTACCAACAGAACGTACATGCGAGATGTGGTGGAAACGACTCATATTTTTTTTAAGTTGATGGAAAAATTCTGTAACGGAAATGTGGTTGTGCAAGACAAAAAGAAATCGCGTGCAAAAGGTAAAAAGGCGAAAAAACCACAAAAATCAGCGAACCAACATGGAAACACCCCAAACAACCATGATGATGACGACAACAACGAGGTAAGTCGATTTGCTGAAGAAAATTATGTTGCAGTATTATGCAAAGCAGATTTCATTGTGCTTAATGCGCGAAATGCACTTTAGGAGTAATGAACATTTGGTTGAAATGAATTTCAGGATGCGGAGGATAAGTGGGCAGTCGTTGCGTCGGAAGTGGCTGCTGTGCTGTCATCGGATTCAACAACACTGCCGGAAGAAGATCATCCGTTGCCGTTTGATGCTGCTTCGGAGAAACCGTTGGAAGATCAAAAGTAATTCGGTTTTTTGTCAAATCCACTTATTTTACTATTTGTAAAAATGGTGAAATTTTTACTCATTACTAATTCCTGGCACTTCACATTGAATTGCGTTTCTTTGAACATTTAATGTACGCATTTTTTTTCATCCATAATCATTCATTTGGTTGTAATTTCATTTTTTTTTTTCAGAGACGATTGTATGGTCCGAATTCATGGTTTCCTACATCAAAGCAAATTCGAACACGCTGTCCTGCTGTTACGCTCAGCCAGGTATATATAATGTTGATACAAAATATTCATTGTTCAATACACGTGAAGCGAATATAAAAGCCATTTGAATTTTGCATTGAAACAGGGAAGTGTGGCCACAGAGCGATTGTTTTGGGTCGGAAAATTCACAACCAGAAGACGAATTATTGCTTCTACGGGACATTTTTATGACCAATTTAAATTCAGGTAAGTGCCATTTACAACATAAGTGTTGCGAATTATACGGAACTTGAAAGTGATAAATGTTTGTTGACATACTTTGCATTCTTGCATTTTTGACGAGGCTTAAGCCTTTGAGAAATATAAAAAAACGCTTGACTCTTGACGTTAATATAAGTTCAATTGTGTACAAAAATATACTAAAACTGACTAAATCAAAAGTCTATGCAAAGGAAAGTTATATTTGATTATCGTTGCCCCTGAGCAAATGCTGCTATTGTGTATTCATGTTGATGATGATTTAAATTCCATTCAATGCGGATAGAAAAGGAAACAAATGTGGTCCATTTCGTTTTTTTTTTCTGTATATATTCTTACTGCACTGTTTATTTCGAAAATTTTCTTACAATATTAGTGAGCTTGTAGTTTGGTATATACTAATGCATAAAATGCTGAGCCAATCTTAACATTATGCTCGATGTGAATACATGGTATTAGTTTAACGTTTTAAACAAACTCTCATCTACCCAGACACACATATTTGAAGATGTCTTCATCGATTCATATTATAGTACCGCTAAATTTTACATTTGTCACAAAACTAAACAAAAATTATTGCCAATTAGTTTTTTTTTCTTTACATTTTAATTAAAATGTTCACTTTGTTTGTTTTTTTTTTAATACATCTATCATAGTAATGATTGGACCAATTCTGGTAATTCCTTCATTTTGTTAATTCCAAAAATTACATTCTGTTCTACTTCATATTTTATCTCTAATGACTCAAGTATGAGCGCTGAAATAATTCAATAATTCTATGCTAAATCATTGATATATCTGAGAAAATATACTTTGATTCCAACTTTATTTTTTTTTTTCATTTCGAGGAACACTACCTTTCATTTTTTTCTTTCAATTCAAATACATTAGATGATAGATACAGCGATTGTAATTTCCGTTGAAATAGCTCAACTACTTGAATGCTCAATTCATTTCATGTGTGTCCATTGAGAATGGTGCATTTGATTTTGTTTTTTCGTTCTGCTTTGTATGTGTGTTTCGTTTTGTTTTGTTTTTATTAAATGCTTTCGATTGGTTTAACCCTATGTTATATGCTAATAGTTGATGTGTCACCACAAATCGATTGGTGTATCTGTGTATCGTATTTTGGAGCTTAGTGTATCCATTTGTATTCCAATAAGGAGATTTTGAGCTTGCCGATGCTGTTCCATCGATTCGATGCAATGACGATTGTACACTTTTTTACATCGATACACATACACGAAATAAAATGTTACAAGCGCACCGATTCCAATGCTAATAATAACAAATAAACCTGAATGACCAGATGTTGCGCACTTATCGTGCCATTGTTCCGATACGGCATATACTGTACTATTGTCACTAATGCTACCGATGCTACTACCTTCTCTATTGTCATATCGATCTTCAATGTGTGCTCGGACATTGCCATTTGCTGATTGGAGTGTTGTTATAGCTGCCGTGGCTGCTGCTGCTGCTGCTGCCGTTGTTGTCGCAATTTCGACATTCGTTTTTTGCTCGTCGTCCATTGAACGGTCGATGTTGTTGTGTCTTTCAAATTGGTGCTCATTATCAATAATAGATACATTTTGCGATAGACTGCCAATTAATGGTTTCTCTTTTCCGTTCATTTCCGTTGCAAATGTAACCGTATTATTGATTTGTTGCCTTTGTTCATTATTACTTTCATTGCTATAGCCATCAGCATTGGTGTTAACATTCCGACCATTTCCGCTATCAATGGCATTGTGTGTACGGTTCGAGCTGGGATTCGGATTGCCTATCATTTTGCTCGTTTCTTTTATCAAGCTGAAATTATCCTTTTTAAATGCATGCCCAGTGATATTTGTTGATGCGACATTGCCCGTATCATTACCAAGCTCTTGATTTGCTTTTAATAGTTGCGATGAAATGGTCGTGGACATTTTTGCTCGTTCAACGTGTGCATTCTCCCCAGGCATTTGCATAGAAGTGGAATTTTCCGATTGCATTTGAATTTCCTTTGTTTGGTTCTTGCGAACCAGCGGTAGTGGTAATGTTGGTGGTGGTGCATTTCCATTAATACCATGGTTACTGTTCTTATGTTGATGGTCATTGTTATGACTGTCATTAATTAACATGCCATTTTTGCCAGAAGAATTTGAATAAACTATCCTTTTATTTGGTCGCACACTAGATTGGCTGTGTGGGATTTTCTGAGTCGTCGTCGTTGCAACAACTTTTTCGGCAATTCTTCTGTAATTTTGCTCATGTGATTCTTCCTTCGAAATTTCACGTGACACTGTAACGTTTGCTGTACGCATCCCATCGCCCATTTGATTTCTCTCCGTCAGTTGGTTTTTATTGATTTCATTAATGTGAACACTGTCTCGTAACGTGTGGTTGGCAGTAAAACGGCTTCCTCCATGAACGTTGACTGTCGAAAAAAGATTTTTCTCTTGTACTAAGCTTGCCGTATCATTTGTTCGACTAATCGCTTTATTTATATTCCAATTTACTTCGGACTTGTTCTCTTTATGGTCATCATTGTGTTTAGGGTGTCGATTCAGTTGTTCTTGCTCATAATTTATCTCAATGTTGCCGTCATCACTGGATGTCGACGATGTTTCAATGTAATTTTCTGTTGTGGAATCACGTGATGGAGCAACTGTTGTCACTGATGCTGCTTCAGGAATTAATTCCGTGATATGTGTTTGTGCAACCGTTCGTGGTGTCAGTGAATTGGTTGCGACCAATTTCTCTAATTTGTCATACCGAACGGGTGCCATCGTTGTCGTCGTCGTCGTCGTCGTCATCGGTGGCGACTCCGTCGTTTCCATTTCATAGCGTGTTCCATTCCGATTGTGTTCGCGTAATTTTATTGGATTCGGATGCAACACTTCAACCGTCATGTTACCCGAATTTTCCGCTATTTTGTTGCTTTTGTGTGCCATCACATTTACATTTACCACTTTATCCAGAAAAGTATTGTCGTTCGCATTTGAATTGCCATTCGTTAAGATGTTTTCATTAAATTGCTGAAGTTTGACATCTCTTTCTGTCGTTAATTTTGATGTGTCGAGATAATCAGTTTGTGTAGTTGTTTGGGCTGTGCTAATGAGCGATTCGATCGAATGTGAAACGTGTTTCAACATGTTATCATTATTTCCAGTTAAAAAGATCGATTGAATGTCATGATCAATGTGTAAACTTGTGTCATTCGTTCGTCCCAATTTTTTCCCATCCAATAATTTGCCATGCTGTATCGGATCATTATTCTCGTAAATTTGTGTGTTTTTCGACGAGATCTTCTTAGCGATAAACCGTTTCTTTGAATCAACATCAGGCGGTGGTTTCTTCTTCTTTGTATCTGGTGTGCTCGACACATTGGGAATGGTGTGTTGCTCCGTATTCGATGGCACATGTAATGTATTGTTGCTTCGCATTCGCTTGGCAATGTTTGGTAAATGTTTGCTGTTGCATTGTGATTTATCTATCTGAAACGAACGTTCTAACGATCGACATGTTGTGCATCTGCATTGTTTTGGCCAAACATTAAGTTCGTTCAATACATTTTCCTCTTCATCGTTCGGGGATACGTTAAGTTCATCGTCGGCATAGCCAAAGTCAGTGGTATCATCGGTGCGACAGGGTGTTACCCATTCAGCGATGCTCTGTAATTCGGTACATTTTATTGGGTTTCCATCCAGAAAGACTACTTTCAATTTTGGTGACATTTTGATAATCGATTGACTTAATCGTTTGAGACGCGACGCACGCAAGTCTAGTATCAGTAGTCGTGGTAAACGTAAGCTTGGTAAATACGTTATCTGATTGCCCGACAAATTAATCACTTCTAAATTGATGAGATGTGAAAATGCGGAAGCTTGAATTTCGACAATTCGATTGTTTTGCAGAAATAATCTCATCAAGTTCACGGGAAGACTGGATGGTACGTGCGTAATGTTGTTGTTATTCAAATGAAGCGATGCCAAAAGGTCCAAACGACCGAGTGCATCATCCTCAACATCGACAATTTGACACGAAGAAACATCTAAATGCTGAAGCAGTGGATAGCTATCCAAATCACCGCACCGAATGACCTAAAGGGAGAGAATATGGGAAGAAATTAGCAATGAACCAAGATAATCTTCTGGTTAAATATTGGGGCCTCATTTTGTATTCGAAAATTATCGATTATATCGACGGTATTATTCCGAAATATATGTGGTTATTTAGTTGTAAGATACATAAATAGAAAGAGTGAGTGAATGGGTGAGAGTGAGAGGGAGAGAAAAGGCTATTTAGTTTCGAGAGAAATAATGAAATAGTTTAATTACCGCAAAATTATTGTTAGATATGTTGAGCGTGTGAACGGATTGTGCTAGCGCATTTGGTATTTCGCATAGACCAGTACCGCTCATATCAATTTCTTTGAGGCTCCACGACGAAATGAACCCTTGCAATGCGTCACCGAGTTGTGTGTTGAACGCAATAGATAATTTAATCAAGTTTGGTATTTGTTGAATGGCGCGCAATGATGTTGCGTCAATGTAATTTTGCGATAGATCGAGCTGCTGTAATTTCGTTAGATGCGAAAAACTATCATTTTCTATGTACGATATCTGATTAAATGACAAGTCAAGACCCTCGATATTGACTAAATCCCAGAAAGTATTGGTGTTTATGCTTTTCAAGCGATTATAGGACAAATTGACTACTTTTAGTTTTATCGATTTCTCAAACACATTCGGTCGGATTATATTCAGTTGATTGCCAGATAGATTCACATACTCCAGTTCATTTAATTCGTTTAGTCGAATTTGTGATGAGTTTTCTACATGGTTGCATGACAAGTCCAAAAACTTTAAAATTGTCAGATTTTGCCCATTAAACGAAACTAACTGGTTCTCCGATACGCTTAACCATTCGATTTTATTATTCGGCGCGCTCACATTTAGTACGTCGATTTGATTGTGCGATAGATCTATACGTCGCACATTTTCAAGTGATTTCAGTACATTTTCGTCTATTTGCTTGATGACATTCTCCGATAAATTTAATACTAAAATATCACTGACATTATTTATCGACCTTTGGTTCAGCAACATTTTCAAATCTACAAAACTAAGGATTTCATGAATTTGCTTGTTATGTGAAAAATCTATTATATTTGTACTATTGTTTGGATCATCTTTTGTTGCTTGCGACAATGCTGCTGCTGATGATGATGATGATAATGATGATGGCGATGATGCTATCTGTCCACTTGATTGCGATGTTTTAGCTACATTTGATTTCGTTTTTCGCTTAACACGATACTTGAATGTACTGCTATTGATTTTGTGCCATCGAAATGTCTCATTTTGATGAATGTATGGAGTGTGGTATAAAACCTGTCTAATGCTTCTAAATCTATAGTTGTTATTATTGTTGATGTTGCTGTTGCCGTTGCCGTTGCTGTTGC
The DNA here is from genome assembly GCF_009176505.1 of Sitodiplosis mosellana. Taxonomy (NCBI): domain Eukaryota; kingdom Metazoa; phylum Arthropoda; class Insecta; order Diptera; family Cecidomyiidae; genus Sitodiplosis; species Sitodiplosis mosellana. The sequence goes on from NW_022601467.1 coordinate 773,352, forward strand.
TGTTGCTGTTGTGATTGGGTTGTGTGGACATTTGTTCATTGTGCCCAGTCTGTGGTGGTGTTTCATTGCTGAATGCATTGAGTCGAATTATTAAACTTGACAGTGTCAGTATGAATAATATGAAAATATCGATACGCATTAAGCACTTGGAACATTGAAACAGGCTCATGATCGTATTTTAGGCTTAAACATAAACGAAGGAATTATTGTACATTCAAGCAGTTCGATTTAGGTCTTCATTGTATCACATCGCATTAGAATCTCTCACAAGTGCAACAAGTTGAAACATATTCAATGTGCTGGTTTCAATTTTACTTCTTCTTCTTCTTCTTCTTTGAGTCCAAAATTCAAACGCTCCGACGTCGTGGTGAGCTCATATGAATTATTTATTTTTTATGTACTATTATTTCTCATGACTGAAGATTAGTTCCAACAACCCAATAAGATTTAAGCTGTCTTTTCTTGCAACGCCAACTATCCCAGTCTCCGGAGGTTTTATTTTCTTCGATTCGTTTGCTCTGTGATTGATATTTTTTTATATTATTTTTTTATGCATTGTGGATTGTACGATTTTATTAAATTCGACATCACTGATTGTCAACAATCTATTGTCGTTCGCTTTAAATTTAGCTTTTATTATTCTGTATCATCATTATTGTTTGCTGGAAAAAAAAGAGAGAAAGAAAGAAAGCGAGTGAAAAACATGTGAATATTAAAAAATGTATTTAAAAATAAAATGCGAACAAAAAAAGTCGGAGCGGAATAGTTCTAGGGATAAAGTGGAATGTGGTTAACCCAACACACAACACTATCGTGAGTTTTCTATGTGACTGATTATATTAATTGTTCGTACATGCGGGAAATTAAAATGAGGCAGAAAGAGAAAAGAGAGAGGGAGACAAAAAAAACGACGACACACAGGTATAAATATAGCCAGAGGATGAAATTAAATCATGAGGAAACTACACAAAACTACAATCAAAACTCCGAAAGTTTTCTTGATTGTGTGGTGAAAACTATGGGGGTTGATATAATACTTTAAATAGTATATGATTTCGGTATGAAATAAAATTGACTTTAAATGTTTTGGATTCAAGATTTTCAGAGTCACATCTGCACGGGGCCCTCTTTCCACTGAATTACTTGAATTTTCATCATAAGCGCATATAAACGTCATATTACTTTAACAACTTACAATCATGTTTTATATCTCAAGCCTTTCGCTCGCTCGTTTTCTCGCCGTAGATAAATTTTCCAGATTATATTTTGTCATGTATCAAAATATATACATCAGCACATACACGTACACAGCACAGAGTAATTTCAACACAACGTAGATTTTGTTGCCTGCAATCGCTCCGGCACTTCTTCACTTGTTTACTTTATTTAATTAACGACTGAATGTGACAGCGGCTCATCTTTTGCGACATTTGTACGATTCATTTGAATATTGTTTTCTACAGTATATACATGTATGTGTATAGTGTATGTGTGTCTCGGTCTTTTGTTGAAACGAAACGAAAAAAAGAAGCAAAAAAAAAAATATCACCAAATCAGTTTAATAACACTTTTCGCGTGTTGACGTTTCACAACAGCATCCATTTAACTTTGAATGGCTTTTCTTTTGTTTGCAGACTGTGAAAATCAAAAGTTTATCCATTTATTCGTTCAGTTTTTGTTTCTTTAATCGAACCACACGCACAAGCACACATACACTGAATTCAATACATTAACTGGCATTTTTTACAATCCATTTGTTTGGCATTTTTCGGCAACAACCAAAATATTGAACTCCAAATATTACTGGAGATAGATAAACATAATTGAGAGAGTGAAATGTTATGAAATTGCGACGCACAACGATATTCCGTGTCCACACAAGTTAGCATCCAAGTTAAGACTGGGAATTCTCTACCGAATTGGTACGCCGCTCCATTCGGTTGTAGTATTCAGCTGAAAACCATTTAAAATAGAACCTAATGAGCATGTTGCTATCTATACTATACCCAAACAGTACAATGACATTTCGCATCTAGCCACAATCTCATCATGTTGGAAAATCTGTACATGGGAACCGTGTGCGAGCAAGAGCGAGTGAGAGAGACTAGAGAGCGAGCTGAGAAGAATATTACGAGAGATGGAAGTGACATGCGCACTTCTGCATGGTCTTATGATTTTCATTGCATTTTCCTTTTTTGATAGATGGCCATCAAATATCGTTTTTCCAACATTTCCTAGATCCCAGATTCCCAAAAGCAATGCGTCTCAGTCAATACATTTGTGTTATAAGTTGATGAAAAAAAAAAATACAGTTGTTTGGTGCCTTCTTCTTTCTTTCTTTTTTTCTCTAACGCTTTGTCGGTCTCTTGCTCTCGGTCCATCAACTTTCGATACAAATACGATGCTTATTTTCTCCGTATCGTGTCAACGCTGCATATTCATGTTTATTTTATTGCAATAGTTGAACTCTTTTGTTCGCATTTCTTATCGCTCCGTTTCATACATTCCGTCAGCCACCCCAAAATAGTCATTCGGAGGATTTTCGCTCTGCACATCGTACTGGTATATTTCTTCGATTTTCTCGTTCTCATTACTTATTCTATGAATGAAATTCGCGTGTCGCATAACTCCAGCCTCTGCATGTCACACTGGATGATGTTTTGTCATTTTTTTCCATCTTCTTCTTTGCTTCCTCTCCCGTTTTTTTTTTTATACATAAATGTGTGTGTACTTATTTTTTATGTTGACTCTGGGCGCTATAAAATAGTACAATAGATAGAGAAACGCACAAGTCGCGCGGTAGTTAAAATGGAATGCCTATTCATTTTAGGGAGCTTAACATTTGTCCTAGCAATTTCATGGAAATTCTTTTACACCATAATTACTTCACTTGAGCTAGCTAATCACACCGAGATTTATTTTGGCATTTCCCAAGCAATAATAAAATGAAATTGAAAACTTAAAATAATGTAGCATCAGTTCGTATGTAAGTTCTTAACGAAACTTCATCAAATCACGATATATAATACATAGATTGTGTTTTTGCGATGAAACAGCCTTCCGTTTTTCTCGTACAACCCGAAAAAGCGAGATATATGTAGCAGTATGTCATTTTGGTTAAGAGAAAACCATCAGATAGCAGATCGCATTGTTCTTACGGTCTGCGATTTCTATTATGTTTTGCCACTTGTAGAACGCATTGTTTGTAAAGTAGGGAGAGTGTTTTCTTGTGAAAAGCGGTGTGTTTCGTTTTAATGCTTTTGAATGTCTTATAGAGAAAAAGCACATGCGCAAATTATAGCCATATATTGTTGGATGTTAGGCAGAAGTAAGCCGAAAATCGAAGGGTTACTCATGGCATAAATTCAATTGTATGTAGCATGCCTATTTGTCTATTCAAAATTTTCGGCATATTTGGTTAATTTTTGGCCGCAAACACGAACAATTTTCCTCGTAAAATTGCCGTCACCACATTTACGAAAATGCCGCTATACTTTACATATTTGTACCATATATGCTTTGGCGTCGTAACAATCCCTTCAACAAGCCTGAATGCACCACCGTACTAAGTAATATTTTCTCTAAGTATGACAGGGACAGGAAAACGACGAACGAAAAACCCAACCGACGTTGATCAGGTATAATGGAATCTAAGACGTTTTGAATGAATTGTCAACACACACAAAATGCCATTATGCCGATTGATAAAACGTTTGACACATAAGTGTATATCGTTGGATAACGCATGGAATACAAAATATGAGGCAAGGTTGGATATTGGAATTTTCCTCCCTTTATTCCCCATAGATATCGTCCTCATTATATTGCATGCCTTGTTCCATACATATTTCAGCGGAACGTCGTTTTCAAATAAAGCGCTAGGAAAAAGTAGTAGTAGAAAAAAAACATCAATAAAAGAGCTCACATAAAAAAATGCGAGCGTGAGTTTGTGTGTGCATGTGGATGCTATCACTCGCCGTTTAGTCGTACATTGTAATCGAGGTGGAGAAATTCTCCGGAAACCTAAATGACGCTTGGTCACACGTGAGCCTGAAAAGTATTCTACGTGTCATAATCGCATTTTCACCGAAAGAGACAGAAAAAACGGCAGCAGCAGAAGCATGATGAACGTGGCATTAGCAACAGATGGAGGAAATATCAAAATAATGCACATATGAAACATATAGGGATTGTAAGATTCATCTCCCTTCAGCTTATCAGTCTTTTGTTTGTTTTGTATTCTTTATAGCTGCGTTGATTAGATGCAGCAAGTTTGAAAGCCCTGCTTAAGTCATTGTAGTATCCAACTCCAGCGGTGGAGTGAAAGAAAGAGAGAAAAAGAGACAGAGAGAGAGAGATAGAAAGAAGTGGATGTGTTTGGTGGACGATTTCAAGACGCTATCTGAATAGCAAATTTTAAGCATCACTTTGTGATGCGTGAACTTGTTGTGGAATTTAATAATAGTAAATTGCGACCAATTCAAAACGACAAAATCTCAAAATAGCTTTAACTTGTGTCTTTTTTCAGGGACCGAGAATCTGGATGATGACAAAACTAACACAGAAAACGGAACTGCCGGCTCTGATGTCGACAATGACGAGGATGATAGCGATGAAGGTAATGAAGGTAAAATATTCAACATATTCAAATTCATTTGCCGGTCATGCTACTTCATAAATCGAATTAGCTAAATATAATCACGACGATTGAACAATATAAAAATGAAGAGTCGGAAAGAATAGACCTCATTTGAACTAAAATCACATTTAATTTGCTTGACGATGTGTGATTCTTATTTCGTTTTTTTGTTTCTGTCGTTTAATCCATTCGCTTTCTAAGAATATTCAGTTTAAAATGCAAATTTAAATAGGAATTAAGTAGTGCCGTTAAATTAATTTATACTATGATTTCTGAAAAGCATGATTTTTATTTTACCATTATAAAATAATTAATTGATTTAAATGATTTGATAGTGTAATATTGATGAATATTTCAGATGCTAGAAATACTGAAGTCGAATTCCGTTTCGATGATTTTTTGAAAAGGTAAGAAATGAGCTGCCCTTGACCTTTTACAACAAGATATTTTTTTATTTGTTCAAATCATCAATCCAACAGACTTGTCAATCCTAAAGTCGTACAGGCCTGTACGGTTGTACTAACCGATTGGGAACGATTACCAGCTCGTATAATCAAGAGCGCTGTAACCATACTGCATCGCATTGCTTTTGGCTGTAAGGTTCCGATCATGTTGTTCCAGGTACCGATTTTCGCATAAAAACATTTTAAATCAATTATTAGGAGAGTGAGAGAGAGAGAGAGAGAGAGAGAGAGAGAGGGGGAGGGAGAGAGAGGGAGGGAGAGAGAGAGAAAAGACGTTTTTTTCTAACTTAATCCACTTCGATTACATATTTAAAATTCATGGCAAACGTCATATGATTCAAAGGAGATTATTTTTGTCTGTTTTATGATGATAGGTTTCACTATTCCGAATATTTCAACAAGTATTTGGGGCGCCACGTGATGTTCATCACGATGAAATCCGCCGTTTAGGTGTGTATGTAATGCGCTGTTTCACCGAAATCGCAAAAACCAATCCAAAAGTATACGCGGAATTGTTCTTTTACAAGAGCGTTAGAGAAGCCAATGACATCGAATATGGATATGATGACGCACGCTATGCCAATGCGTAAGTGTGCATTAGGTTTATATTATGTATATGATTAAAATCAATTTTATATGGGATACATTTTTATGTCGTCGCAGAAATAACAAGAAAATCGGTTGGACGGAAGAGCAGGAGGACGAGCTACGACAATTGTTTATGGAAAATCAAAATAATCCATCAACGGAGAAAGGTATAAGGCACATGTCAATGTGACATGATAAAGCGACCATTTATTACCATTGATAGAGCTGATGCGATTTTCCATTTATTGATATTATTTATTATTTATCTGCTCTAATAGATGTCATCGATTGGATCCTGGATAATCTCATTGACAAGCACCGAACTAGACGTGCCGTCATCAAAAAGATGAAGGAACTTGGTCTGATATTCAAGGCACCGACTCGAAAATCAGTTGCGGCAGCTGTATCAAAGCATTTATGGCGCTATGAAGAAGATGTTCTATTGAGAGAACTTTATGATACATATCGATTAGAAGATGGTACGGTTTTTTTTTTCAATAAAATTCGAAAAATAATTTTATAGCACTTGTCCATAATCTCTTTTAATACGAAATCGTAGATTGTTTGGCGAAAATTATGGAGACGTTCGTTGATAAGCGTTCGAAAAATGCAACGATAAAGCGTATGATTGAATTGGGTTTGATTGCTGAACGTTCTGAAATATTGCCAACCAAACGGAAGAGATCACGTCAAAGTCAACCAAATGGAGAAGGTGATGGTAGTGGTAGTGATAGCAGTGACAGTGATGAGGACGATGAACATGATTCACGCCCCGTCAGAGTCACCATTATGAATACGAAAAAACAAGAGAAAGCATCAAAACCGAAACAACAACCGACACGAGAATTGCCCAAAATCATGTTGAATGTAATCGAAATACAAAGTCAAATCGCTGCAATCGATGACAGTCTTAAAACGCATTTTGATTGGTTGCAAGAATCGTTGAACGATGCCGCAGAAGATGCTGACGACACCGATGACTTATCGGATCCCAGCGACGGTGTACCGCTTGTTCCATTTTCCATGACACAGAAAGAAGCGATGGAAAATCCACAATTTAAAAAACTTTTGCAAAGTTTGGGATTGCAAGAACCACTTAAAGAAATGGTATGTAATCAATTTGGAAATTTTAAGTCTAATTTGTTGACCAAAAATGTATGCACGTTTCAGGAAACATATTGGCGCATACCAGTGAATATGGCCGCGAAGGAAATGCGATTGGCAGCGAAACTGTTGGGCGGTGAACCAATCGAAAACATCGAATCGGCCGATGCTGATGATGATTTTGAGCGATTGTATGTGTCCGATTCCGAAGATGAAAGTTTCACGGAAATTGAAAAGGACCGACAGAATCGTCTACAACGAGCAAATGAACTCATTTACAATGATAGTGACAATGAAGAGGAACAGAGACCAGCGCTTAAGCCGACGAACCAAGCAAAAAAGCCGAAAGGTGGAATTAATTTATTCGATATGGTAAAAGATGGCACAGAGCAAATGGATCAAGACGATGAATCGGCATCAAATGACGGCCAAAATACCACCACCGCTTTTGATTCAGAGGAATTTAATTCACAAGTCATTCGCAGACGGTTGGCTCAATTGGAAGATAGTGATTCGGAATCGGACAGTGCGGCAGGTAATTCCACTGTATATATGGCATTAATCGATGTTTATTTTTCACGAACGTGTGTGGTTTTAAATTTGGTTTTTCACTTCCAAAAGGAAATGGTGTTTCAGGAAAGGCGACAAATAATGATGAAAGTGAAAAAGAAGGGGAAGAAACGTTTAACTCAAACAAACGCGAGCGTTCTGTTCCAGAAGCAGTGGCCACGATGAGTGATGACGATGATCCTATAGTGGCTCCACAAAAGAAAAGAGCTAAAATATCCATCATTGATGATGACGACGATGATGATTGAACTCCAACCCTCCTAATTCCAGATGATGGTCCATAAAAACTAAACGAATAAAACTGTTTTTTTTTTGTTTGCTTTCATTGCTTTTATATTTCTTCTATCAGCATATCAATCCATACAAAAATTTCAATAAAAAATACTTTCTAGATAAACAAATATTTGATACAAATATTTGCTAGCGGCAATTTTGATTTGTGTTGTGTGTGTGTGTTGTGTGTGTGTGTGTGTGTGCTTGTATGTGTGTTTGTGTTTGTGTTTGTGGAAGTGAAGAATCTATGTCTGGATATGGTATTCTTCCCGCCTAATCTTTCTTCTTTCTTTTTTTTTTCATTCCAAGTTGAAGTTAGCGAGTCGATTCCACATTATTCCCTTTTTCAGTATTAAATAACCCTTATTTGTTTGTTCTCGTTCGATTTTGATGAACCAGCATCAATACTATCGGCTTTCAGCTTACACTTTGACTACAGTTTCGTCGTCGTCGTATACCTTTCATATGATATTTTTCTTCTATACTTGACTTAAGAACGGGTAATGTATAACCCGAATGATAAACGCGCGTACTAATGAGATTTTAATTACAATTTGTCCCATAAATCTGAATCATTTGGTTCTTGCAGATGTGTCATCTTTTTTCCGGTTAGTTGCGACTTTCGATATCTTTTCAGTTTTATTTTTTCAAGTACTAAATCCTAAATGTATGATAATGCAAACGAGTGATAATGAAAAAATTGGGACAAATTTTCTTTTTTTCAACTAGACAATAATTTGCGAATTGGGCGAAAATTTCAAAATGCAATGAAAAGATGTCGCGATTTGTTCTGGGGGCGTTTTTTGAAAGAAAAGTTACTTTAAATTAGAAAAAATATGATGTGAAAAAAATCGGATTTATCCAAAGTACGCGCTCCAGTCGTAACTGGCAACAGCTGAGCTGCTTGGGTAAGAGTATGACGGCGTTGACGATATTTGTGGTGTTGACGATATTTGTGGTGTTGAGTATGCTTGAGTGTAGGCTGACAGAGCAGATAGATAGCTTTGTTGGGCTTGGTTGTATGATTGTTGTGGATTTTGATACGTTTGCAGAGCTTGCTGGTATGCTTGGACGGCAGTTGTTCGTGGTTGGGTGTATGAACTGTAGCTTGGGCTTGTTTGAGCTGGTTGATAGACAGTTGGATTGATACGTTCCGATTTGATAGTGTATGTATTTTGGGTGTAAATTTCGTTGTTTGCGGTGTATCCAGTCGAAGTAGTAACACACAATCCTGAATATCTTGATGATGGGAGCATACCATAGCTTGTGCACGATGGTGGTCCAACTGCGTATGGTTGATGGCCGACAACGTTACCGCTGAACAACGGATGAAAAAAAAAAAAACAAAATATGAATTTTTTTGCTCAATTTGTTACAGCACTCTTCTATGATAAACTAAACTCACCCTGGTCCGTAGTTGCACACCCAAAGCTTATTGAAACGGGTTCCATCTTGGTAGTATGAGTAGCCACATCCAACTAAATTGGTGTTGCCCCAGACTAATTGCGAATAATGACCAGTTTTCGATGACCATCTGGATCCCCAAGCGTATTTTTGAACTTCATTGAACCAGTTTTGGATACGAGACGAAAAACTAACGTAGCTTTGTAGTGGAACTGTACTCCAGACGATTGCCAAGTTTTGACCCATTATGAAACGGTCTGCGGGTAAACACATGTGTTATAGCCGTGATGTTTTGAATCAAAATAGAAAGAAAGAACGAAAGTGAAAGAAGAAAGAAAGCATACTTGTATTTCTGCTTGGGTCGTGTTCAAAGTGGCATTGATTAGCCCATTGTTGTGCTCTTTGTGCTAATTCCTCATCCCAATGCATTTCACGCATATTTTGAGCGCTCGGTTGGCCTGGGACTTGGCCTTGTGCAACTTGTGATCGAAGCCGGTTATGAGCCTCGAGAATCTCATACTTTTGAGCTTCTGTGATTCCGGTTGCTGCAAACGAAAAAAAAAAAAACGATTACAAAAGTGAATTAGTCTAATTGATTTGATTTGCATATATCTAAATAACAAAGTAAATACACGTTATAATTACGAAGTTAAAAATGTAAAAGAGAAAATTCATTTGTGAAGTGATTAAATCGGAGCGAATACACACTGCCTAAAAACGGTCGATTGATCAATCAATGAATTGAGTCATTGTTTACAATCTTGAGTCGTTTCACATTGTTGCCGTATCAACAATATAGACTATGACCTAATACACTTGCTCAAGTTGAAGGTTGCATCATTCAATACAGAAACGAACATCTTTCGATAATAATTTAAGGAATTTCGAAAAAATCATTCCCAATATTTCCTGACATCCGACATAATATTTTATCGAAAATGTGTCGACATAAATATCAATAGACGACATAATGCCTTGCATATCGCAAAAAAAGTTGATTTAACTCTTTATTTTTTCTTAGAAATATCCAAACCTACTGATTTTATGCAAATCATTTTCTGCTCACATTTGGATTGCTCATGATCCGATGATCATGCAGATGATTGGAAATAGTGGACGAAGTTCAAGGCGAGTGAAATGTTGCTAACTCGATTAACCAAAATCAAATGAAAGTCATTACACTTCGGAAAGCAAATAATGTCCTATTTATAGTTTTAATGTTCGTTGGCATAAGTTAAATAAATGTTTATTTATTGATCAATTTCGAAAATGGATTTTGGTAGTGATAGATAATCTACTATTGGACATTTGTCTGTGTTTGTCATTCGTCATCGATTGCTATATATTATTGGTGTTCTTTTTATGGATTATCACATCATCCGATGCGAAAAGATGATGACAGCTTTCTGCCTTTATTATCATGAAGAGTTAACATTTTTACGATCGAAACACACACCGTTTGTATTTTTATGATCGACCGATGTCGCTGTACTAAAAAATAATACAACTATATTAAATCATAACGAAATTAAATTCATAATTCGAGAAGTAGATAATCCACAAAAATTTGCTTCATAAACACTAATAGTCCATTAAGAAAGAGAGATAGAGAAAAAAAAAGACGAATTCTAAACCGGTAGAAGTTAGAAACACAACACAAACCCATGGCAAGAAAAATGTTATCAAGATCTAATAGGGCCATGGAACACCGGTCATTTAATAACCGTACTAGATATTCATCAGACACATGGTGTGTGTGATTGTGGTGAAGATTCAACACATTCACGCACGGCTGTGACCATGAACTTAAATTGAAACTTTTTTCGATCATAGATTTTGGAAATGGATTATAAAAGCATAAACCGATCAAAAGCCGTCAATAAAATAAAATAATCAAACGTATTTCTCTTTCCTCCAGTTCTCGTGGAGTCATCAAGATCGACTGATAAAGTCTACATTTGCCTGTGATTATGATAATTGCCAATTAATATGTGATGTTTAAACTATTATGTATAGAAAACTTGGAGGTTTCATTCTAAAGAAATTCACAATATTCTAATGGTGACCGGTCATTAAGAGAAAAAGTCTTTCATGACATTTTTTTTTTCTTCCACTTCAGTACATTTGAATGAGACGTCGAAAAGTTGTGCCAAATTTTCGATTTCTCCTTTTTGGCCTGCTTCAGCTTTGAACTATCAGTCGAATTTGAATGTTGGTTATCGATTTTCGTTCAATTTAAAATGTGGAAAAAATGAATGTCAATAGAATTTTTCATTTTGGAATCGTCGTTTTTTCGGAATATGTTGTTGTTTTCAGCTGCTAACTTGTTCCGATTGGTGTTCACTGTATTTCGGACCGGGAGTGGTGCAAAATTGACCAAATAGAAATACGTAGGTAAATATGATAATGGCCAATTCGTCTGTATTGTATGCATACAAGATGTATTCCCACTACAACCATTTTTGGAAATGAGAACATCTCCATTCGATCGTTGTTCGCTTGGCAACTAATCCTGACTGATCCATAACTGGATTTCGATTGAATACATTTGTTTCTCTATGTTCTGTTTGGATTTTGAAAACGGCAATGGTAATCGACACACACACACACACACACTCACACTCACACTTACATAATTGTCAAAATTTAATGTGAAAGACATTTATGAAAATTATCTCTTTAATATGCAAATATTTCCTCGTCAGTGTGACAAACGTTAAGCGTTAAGCGTTAAATGACATAAATTAGACACGAAAATTGAAGCTTATTTATTTGTTTGTGGCATCAATGAAGAAACAAGCTCATAAATACATTCGAATCAACAATTACAATACACACACTGCTTTGCAAAACGAAATTGCCTCAACACGAGGGTACAAGGATCGAACAGAACGATAAATATACATGTACATTAGCACAATAATTTGCATTGAAATACTTTTATCATATCAGTCAAACGTAATTTCGAAAGTTGATCATCATTTTAATAAAATAAATACATGACATGGACATTCATTCAAAGCTAATCGGAATGCTTGTCGCCTGTTTCATGCATGATTTTACGTCGAATACAATTATTGCAAATGACGAGAAAATGTGTGTGATCAGATATTTAATAGATGGATAATTTATGTTGAAAACGTTAAATCAATCACATTCTGCCGATTTTTGTTGCTATTTCTCGTTTTTTTTGTGCTTTTGACGCGATTTTATACACAAATAAGCACACGAACGTACTTTGACTATAAAAGTCATTGGCCTTGGCCACGAACTTATTCAACATTTTTTTTAGAATCGAAACTGCATATTTCATTCGATTTTAGTGAACGAAAAAAAAGAACAACAGATTTCCAATGCTTTACTTCTACACATACGCAGCTCATATTTTGATCGAGTAATACCGTAGGAAATGAATGAAATCATGTGATATTTCTCTAGATAGCGCAGAGATGAAGAAAAAAAAAATGGAAAACCATAATTATTTTATATATATTCGAGTTCAATACATCAGCATGTAATCAGCAAGAGTGAAATGAACAGCAAAATACTGATGTTCGTCTTTCTACTTGTCGTCTACATTGCGAATCGAAAGAACAGCGATGGTCAGCACACATCTCGTACGTAATACGACGACGATCAATACATTTGCCATTTTTCTCTCTCTCTCTCTCTCTCTCTCTCTCTTATCTTTTTTGCATGAGCGACACCATATAGTACTCACTTTATGGATTTTGGAAACATTGAATTTTATTTCTTATTGCTGGCCTTGTAGATCGTCATGAATGTTTGCGTTTTTTCATTATTTTTTTTCTCTCGCTCTCTCTCTCTCTCTCTCTCTCTCTCTCTTTCTCCCCCTTGCTCTCTTTCTCTTTCATTAAGGAATACAAGAAATCGTCACACTCAATCGAAAAACACTGCACTGAACAATATTAACGAGAAAAAAGTGTAAGTGGAATGGGAAGAATGGTCAGCAGGTTGGCAATTCTTACTTGATCGTTGTTCATGCGGTAATTTATTAATGATGTGTATCAACGAGGATTGCATATTTTTTGAGAAATAAGATAGGATGGCAGAAACCTTGCCTAAATTCTTATACTGTTTTCTTCCTTTCTCTTCTTAGCTTGATGTTTATGTATTTTCTTTTCTTTCTTGTTTCTAACAAATGCTTTTCTAATTTGATTCATTTTACTTTCAGTTTGATTGAAATAAACAGAAAAAAGTGGTTTCTACTTACTTATGAGAGAACCACCATGACATGATTCTGTCACGCTGATAAATGTAGCGGCCACGAAAAATAGACAGAAGAGTGTTGATTGTTTATCCATTATTGTTATTATTATTATTTTTTTACTTTATTCACAATTATGACTGATGTATTTGATTGAGTAGACGGATGAGTTCCAGAAGAATATGTTTGCTTTCAACTGAGAATCACCCACACTATTATTTTAATAGGTAGAATTTAGTTAAAATTCACTGTGATAGCAATTTGCCAAAAAAAAAAAAAAAACGAACTCCAAGTGCGGTATAAAATCAATTTAGAAATGATTTTTCCGATGAATTTTCGTTGATTTTCCTCTTTATTTTGATTCGGGAACAAAACTGTCAATCGATTGATAATATGTTTTCAATCGATTTGATTTCTTTTAAATACACTTTGACTTCGTCTACGGAACACACGATTGGAAAATTTAACGACTTTTCCCGAATAAAATTCACTACGCGGATTTCAATCCCAGCTTAGTGGCAAATATTAAAAATGCATCAATAGTTGCTAAATATCTCAGTTTTTTACGAATTTATTTCATCAAATGAAGAAGCACAGTCTCGAAAATTTTTGTCGGAGCTGTTCTTAAATATCGTAACAACTGAGACGCCTAGTCGTCTAATGATCGAGAAGTTTTAGACACATCGCTTTTATAAGCGTCGAAGCTCCCAACCGCACTAGTGTAGCACGCCGTATCAACTACCAAAAAATACCGGTCTCTTTTTTCGTTCTTCTCTTCTCATCTTCTCCCATTGTTATTACTATTATGATTGTTGTCATTATTGATATTATTTCTTCCATCGTTCGTTGTGTGATTGCTTTGAGCGCGTTCGTGTCGTGCTTCATGTGTGCGGTATCGGTTTGGTATCATTCGTGCGGATGTGTGAATCGACCATATTATCAGCAATACACGAAGATCTCCAAAAAGAAACAACAATACAAATACGAAAAGTATACTTCTTTGTATGACAAATACTTGAATTTGATACCATTCCTTAAATTGAATAAAATAAATATGAGCCAATCTCTGTCTGCTTAGTAGAGTTAGTCCGAAATTTGTTGAACGATTCGATTTCGGTCGCTGTTATGGCCATACGAATGTATGCGTGTGTACATATTCTGGAAACTCGAGAAGCATTCAGAACATAGCGCTACATAAAAAAGGCGCGTATATATTTCATATATATCATTTGAAAAATTGATTCTTTATCTTTTTAATGGTCTCTCTTCGCTTGATCGCTGGGCAACGACATCGACAAATGTACCTGTGCAAACAAATGACCAAATTCGAGCGGAGAGCTATCAAAGTTTGCTATCTCTTATGTCTAGTTTATTCATCTTCTTTATTTTTGATAGCCGTTTGTTAAAAGCTTAAACATTTAAACGAATTTTAAATGTTGTCCAGTTTGAACTATTTAATTTTTGTTGACAGGTGCTCTACAATTTTTTTTATTTCTTTTCTGCTCTTTTTTTTCTTCTCATTGCGAAAAAGTTCACGTCTGGTTTTCAGATGTTTTATTGCTGCTCTCATAATTGTCTGTGATCACAATAATGGCAAGATAATCCCCCACGAAACAACCAACCATGCACAACAGTGTAAATATGAAATTTCTGATGAAAATTTGTTCCAAATTGACATAGTCTGTTTAGTAGTGTTGTTTAGCGCGGGAGTAAGCTTCATGCTTTCTTTGTCGTTTGGTTTAAATTTAAATATTCTAACGAGTCGTATTCACATAAATAAAGTCAGTTTGATATACGAGTTATGGATCAAATTTTTTTCATTCTTTTTGTTTATTTGCTGGTTGCCATTCCAAACAATTGCGGAGTTTCCCCGTGGCAAAATCGTTTTTAATTGTTCTAAGAAGTAAAGATAAGGAAGGATACTTCGAAAAAAAAAATCAATTTCTTTGAGCTAATTCTCGGAGGGTTATAACAGTGATATGATCGGCACATGAGCACCATCTCTACTGATTGCCATTATTGCCATGTAAATGAATAGAATGTCTACTTCTTCTCATTCTTTTTCTCAACATCAATTGCATACGACTTATGGTAACTCTCCGTAATTATTAGAGGTGGCGCTACTTATGCGCATCAATTGATTGACTTTTGAATTGGCTCTTATGTACTGCCTGTGCCTTTTGCTAATTCGATGTCCAATCTTGATCCATATCTCGATCTACTTATTTCAGCTGAAAACTGGAATGATAGCCAATTTGGCACTTGGAGACTCGTTCACAAAAACATTGAAGAGAAATAAAAACACCGTCAAAAGAAATGTAAATTCATAGAAATTTCGGTTATTATGCGGTTTTAATATTCTCTATACACGTCTATACATGGAGAAAGTTAATTCGTTTAAATTTTATCGCCTAGTGACAAACAGTGGCGCAACAAATGTGATTGATAGCATGCGCATTGATACGTAACATTTGAATAGAAATTGGTGTGCTAAAGAAAACGACAAAAGTGGTCAAAAGGACTTGTTGGAGCTAGGCACATCAACAAAACCGAACACAATGAAAAAGAAGAAGAAACCAATTCCACTTCTTTTGTTCTAAAATTGGGTGCCTAATGAACTAATTTCAATGTGTATCATTTGCGTCGATACCAATCAATGCTCAATCGTTCCATTTGATATACTTATAGTGGTGACTTGTGGGCCTTTAATCGCACATTTTGCGCGCGACAACAAGCAATAAATGAGCCGAATGTTTTAGTTGGTTTTTCAAAGGTAAAAATAAATTGAATCGCCTTAGAAAGATCTTCATGCGATTATCTGTAAATCAATATGGAAACACATCAAATATCACCAATAAGTGAATGAGTGTAAGTCCCAACGCAGCGACTAGTAACCGGTTTTAATGCCAAATCAGTACACTTTTGATGTGATTTCAATCTTGGCGAAAATACTAATTTCCGAAATCATTTTAGAAATTTGGCTAATTTGCCAGTCGGCCGGTCTTTTATTTTACTTAATTCTCTCCCATGAATTCCGTTAAATTCTTAATCGTTTTTATCTATATATTTAGGAATAAATTATGCGGATGAGATTAATGGCAAGCATCTTGACATCCAGCTTCATGAAATTTTTTTTTTACTAAAAATAGAATAAAATCAAAGCGGAGAAAATCGGTTGCCTTGTGAGAATATCAATTATGAACCCTAAACAGATTGCCTTATATGGTCATCTAACATTGAGTTTTTATTCATTTTTTTTGCGGCTTTCAAAAATAGAACTGATTTTGATCATTCAACTGAATATATTAAAATTAACTATGTATACATGACTATATATATAGAGACAATCATTACGTTGCAACCCATAAAGGCTGACCACCAACCGCAACTCACAACTGAAGCGGCACGTATCGCGATAATGAGTAATCCATTGCGAGTAATTTTTTTTTAAACATATGAAAGTCAAGGTTTTTTCCGGTTACGTTACTACCGATGCTAAGAAGTAGACAGTGCCAGTGGTCAGGTAAATAACGATAGCATGCACTGATTTTACAGAGCACTTTTTCATGATGCATTTTATAAAAGTAGAATCTTTTTATCCCACTTCTGCATACAATTCAATTATGATTTACGCTGCATTGCAATGGTGCACGAGTTGACAATACGATGCTGCTTGTCAGGCCGTAAATTGGCCGTGCGGAGCATGCCATTCAATTCCTTCATATTTTTTTTTTTGTCTTCATCATATCCATTCTCCATCGGCAGTGTCATATTCATGAGCATGATTTTCTTTTGCACAGTGAACAATTGAACATACAAATCGGTGCATCGAATGAGCAGATCATTAATTAAAAATCGATTTTCGTTTTTTTTTCGGTAGTTATCTCCATATAACGGAATTCATGGTGATCGGATAAATCTGTTACATAGCGATCTGAATTAAACACAGTGAACTCAGCTTTTGCCGTTTTGGCCATTTTTATTAAAGCGAATAACAGAAAAAAAAATTTGGTTGTTCTATTAGCATATAAAAAAAGTGTTCAACATAAAGTATAAAATAGTTTGCATATTAAATAAGGTTCATTCTCAATATTTGCACACAAAACGGAATATATAATCGTTGCTATGGCATTTATCAGTTGTTATGTTACAGCCTAACATTAATGAAAAAAAAAAATAAAAAAAAAATAGCGAAGAAGAAAAACCAAAAAATTGGCAATTATTGGAACAAATGATGGAACAGTCGCGAAGCAGTCTAGAAAAACGTTAGATCAACCGTTGGTGACAAGTTGACATCGGGCTGATTCGAAAGTAATTCGCTCAGATGGGCATCCCATATACATTGAAAAATCGATAATAGTGACTTTCACTTTACTAGATGATCATTAATTTTGTTTCTTTTCATTCGGCTTAGCAACCGTCACCGGCAACAAGCTGCCATAATAGTCAAATTTTTCTTCGTTCGGAATGACCAAATCAGTTCATTATCATCACGCCATACAATAGAATAGTTGCGAACCCGTTGGAATAAACCGAATACACCAAATAAAAACCAAATCGATAATTTTTTTTCTATTAAATTTTAATGGAAATTTTCAACGACCTATAGTATTCCACTCGGTCAATCACATTTTGATATTTGATATCTGGTTTGTCTGCATTATGATTTACGATGTGGATTGAACATTTGGTTGACACAGTGACAAGAGTGTTTTATCCATGAAATGTGCACTATAATGTACGATTTTATATTCACTTGACTTATATCTATCAATCAAAATGTCACTAGATTAGCAGAAATTAATGTATGCCATAAACGTGATACACATATGTGGCCTTAAGTGGTGTGGTGCACACTTAATCACCAAATTAACGAGATCGGTAACGCAATACCATTTGCCATTATACTCGAAGATTTTTAATTTAAAATGATTGGTAACGTCTTTCACGCGCGCACTCTGATTGTGACATACATCGCTCTTTATCTGCCGCATAGAACATATGCAAATGTCATCGGCCTATTCAATTCGAAATCAAATAAACTTTGATTGTTGATTGATTCATTTCCGATTGACATAGTAATGATCTTCTTTCCACTTCTTCTCTGTATCTCTAGTTCTCTCCCTCCCTCAGCTTCTCAAATTTGAGAATAAAAACGATTCTATGATAGGTTGAAGGTGTATCGCGCTGATTATTTTGTTTTCTTTTGAGCAATAAACAAAGCTTAGAAAACCGAATTCTCACCGAATGTTAGGTACTCATGTGATGGCGATATTTTGGACAAGTTGCTTTGGAGACAGGTTCGAATGTGTTTACATAAACCCCAATCAACTATCACAATATAGTCCATACAATCGGACCATTTAGTTTTGAATAGTTGACAAGGCCCAGATCACACGCACAAGAAATGAAAGGAACAAAATCATCAAAGCGACGAAGAGTCAAAGAGAAGAGAGAGAGAGAGAGAGAGAGAGAGAGAGAGAGACATAAAAAAAACCCAAGAAAAAAATAACTAATGAAATGCAAAATGGAAATACGAAGCGAAAAAAAAAATGTCAATGGAAAAGAACTCTTGAATCGTTGAACTTATTTGAAACAGTGGGCGTCGGTTTCATATATACATATGCGAATCTCGTTCTCATCATATCAAAGGGTAGGGGAGATGTACCGGATGTGAGACGGCTCCACATGTGAGACAGTGGGTGATTTCTATGATGTAATGTCAATATCGCCGATCTGACAGGTGTCAAACTTCTCTTTTAAGATGAGCCAGTTTTTGCGCTTATACCGAACTGAATACACACATTGCTTGTATTATCTCCAAACATCACTGTTGAAAATCGACCAAAAAAACTTTTTCGAATTGATTTCCAGTGTCATTTCTTCGAGTGAATCAATCGAAAAAGGTGACTGTAATGCATTAAAATTTAGTGTTTTACGTCTATTTTGTGATGCAATATTAGATGATGCTGATACATAGACGGACATAGACGGTTGCGTAATTTGATTACCTTTCCAACGGTACATAGAACTCCTGATTTTATTGGACCAGTAAAAAGTTATGGCTCAAAAACAAAACCCGTATCATACCTGGTACATCTCCCCTACACATATAGGCGTGATATCATGATAAAACGATATTCTCTCGCAACCATTTCTGAATGAATATGAGCGAACATCGGGATATTATTCAGCAAACAACAATAATAAGAAAGAACGACAAAGACCGAGCGAAAATGAAGAACCATCCTAGCGAAATAAGAATTATTGTCTACGGTGTGACAGCTCTGGATCATTATGTAAAGTTTAGCATTATAAAATCGTCTGATTGTAATCTAGGTTTTTTAACGATTTCACAATGTGAAATGTTTGATTGGAGACAACCTGATTGAACTGCGAATCACGGTGTACAGAGCGATAAAGAAATTATAACTCGTAAAAACTAGAAAATAATTGGGAGTGAAAACGTTTTTTATGTGTTTTTTTTTTATGAATATTTTTTGGACTTTTGCCGAGACAAACTTTTAGCATATGGATTTTTTAATAGACTCAATTTGTAAGCCACACCGACATGTTTCAGTTCAGATAATAACACACCATCCTCGTCCAATACCATTGATTTTACATGTAAAATAACAACAAGAAACGACAAAAGTGACCTCTCGTAGCGGCACAGTTGAAACTAGCGAAAAAACACAATTGAACATGTCATTTCACAATTGAACATGTTGCGAAACGAGATAAGAGGTCATTTTTATTCAACAATTTTCCACAGCAAATTTTTAGCGAAACACATTTTGAGTCCGTCGTTAACGAAGGTACTTTTTGCACTGATTTTCTAATTTATTTATAACACGCTGGACATATTTTTCAATGGTTTTCTCTGCGAAAAGTTAGTTCATAAACAGTTATTCAATTAAAAAGTAAAATAAAATAAAATCCATTATTGTTTTTCTTGTCGTTTTCCCTTGATGATCAGTTGCTGTGCCACATTTTCATCACGCAAATGATTCCGATAAATCGTTGGATTCGATCACGGTATTCGGTAAGCAATCAGTCAATGCTGTAGTTGATCGTAGCAAAATGTCACATCCGTCGATTCGCATATATTCTTTATGATGATTTCATAATTCAATCGCTGAAATAACTTGCTCATTCCAACTTTCAGTTTGTTTTGACCAGTTTGAAGAGATTCGAGATGAGACCAGTGTGAATCTGGTCCGTAGACTTGGCGTTGTGCTTTTGTGATCGATATGTCATTTTCTTATTCGTTTGCCCCGTTCGGTTTATGAATGCGCGATAAGTCAGAATTTCAAATTCGATGCACCGATCGAGAAAAGAGCCAATAAGAAGATCAATACACAATGAAGACCATAACAAAAGAATTTGCTACGTGTATTGTTTAATTTATTGTAGCACAATTTATTTAAATTCGAATGTTTCGTTTTTTATTTATTGCAATCATTTGCAAATTTATGTTCAATTTTCTGTAGTTGTTGTTGTTGTTGCCTCTCTTTTTTTCCATCATTCATTCAGCTTTATGATTCACATATTGTAAATATTGATCTTCTTTACTATAGGACTTGACTCGACTTGACCTGTCGTGGTAGGTATCGACTGAAGAAGAAGAAAAATAATACACACACGGAGAGGGAGAAAGAGTCACAGGCAAAATAATAAATGATGGGTTTTAGTGGGTATTGTTGAAATTGTTCCGTTGATGAGTAGCGACATATTGGTCGGTGAACAAAGAGTTATAGTGCATTAGTTGGCGTTTAAGATTAATTTTAAGCCGATATATTTGATGCTTATATCAGTAATCCTTTCCTTAGAAAAATCCAATATTTACGATTTCAACCAAACAAAGGGAAAAAATAACAAACAAATTCCAAGCAAACAAACAACAAACATGCGACAACAACACGATATAAAATAAAAACGCCGCGTAATACTTACTTTAGACATTTTCCGTTTCATTCAATCCTCTCGAGAACTATGCAAATTTAATAAAGTATATGCAGGCAAATATTAAACGACACCCAAAAATGTATGTCGTGAACTACGTGTTGATTGATTCGAAATCGAAATAATTTATATGGAAATGGTAAAAAAGAGCAAAACAAATTTACAGATGACAAATCGTCCAAATATATAAATTTATATTGTTTTACCACAAATGGATCTGTAAAACGTCTGAGGCACATTACTTTAGCCACGAATTCAGTTTTTGGCATGCTCATAGATTGTCTCCGATTCTCTATAAATCATTACTGAAATCCAAAATTATTGTCGACTGGAGACGGAATGGTGCCAATGGATTGTCGATACACAGTTCTACAATAGGGTTGACCAATGGACCGATTTAACGATCAAAATTGGTATCAAAGGATTATTTCCTGTTTTGCGAGTTTTCTCTCCAAAGCCTCTCTGAGCTGTGCGGACGCATCCGACATATGAACATTTCGAGAGAAATCTTCTAAAAAAATATATCCCTGGGCATTGCCTAAGGATCTCCCGTTCACCATCTTTGATATCAATGAAATCAGTAAATCGGTCCACCCTGTTCTACAATTATGGTTGACTCGGAGTGAATGTTTTGCAAATATTTATAAGCTTTTTCTGAATATTTTTTACGCAGTGCGCAGTTGTGCGTCACCTTGAAATTCTTTCAACTAAATTGAATGATCAATATCAAAATCAAAATTGGAAGTGGAGATAAGATAAGATGATCATATTGATCTATTAAATTACATTTAAAACCAATGTATAAAAATTCACCTTGCAGATGTGAAGTATAACCAAAAATGATTTTTTACGACGATGACACTCCTTGTGAGACGCCACATCTTCATTATTTTTATTATTTTTTTTTTTTTGTTCTTCGGATTGGAAACATTAGTTTAATTTTTGAGATGTTTTCAATGGCTTATAATAAAGTTTCGATTCGGCTGGAAAGAAGAATTAAATGCGCATTTTCTTGCTGTCGAAGATTGAACGGCTGACGTCAAATGGAATATAGAAAGATCTTTCACGGTGCATATTTCATAAGAAATTGTATATTCTTCTTTCATCGTTCCATGCGAAAGTTGTCGTCTGAGACGAACGGAAAAAAGCAAGAATTAAAATTAGCCGTACCATGTAAAGACTCGTACCTCGAGCGAGCTCTTAAAATGATGAAATATTCAAACAAACGAGCCCTCGTGCAGCACGTAAACAAATTAACCTCAACTAATTTATGTTTTCGATGTTGATAATTTTGTGCTGCATCAAATCCAAATTTGGAATAATGTCATCTTGATATTCTCACCGAAAACGACATGAAATGAACAAATGTATTCCACACAATTCATGAAAAGAAATTTACCAATTTAGCTTTATTTGCCAGCAACAAGAGAAAGAGAAGAGAAAACATTTTGGTTGGCGCGACCGTGATTGCAGATTTCTTTCGCCCCACAGATAATCAGTAAATTTATTTTGAATTTTATGCAAAACAATAGCAACAATGCGCATACAGATGTTCCACAGCAATTTACACGTGGCGTTTGCTTGCATTTTGGTCATGTTCATTTATTTTGGTCCATGGTGAGAGGGGTCGAGGAAACTTTCCATGTCATTCTTATAGATTGGAGAGTTCATTGATCTGATGTTTACGAAAACGAGTCTCGTTTAAAATCATGTAAAATATTACCTTTTGAACCATATAATTTTAGCTTCGTCCACATCCATTTCATTATTTAACCGCCGATGAAAAAGAATCGGACTGTGAAACCTTTTTCCCCCTTTTTATCGTATTAAATCCTCGCGTGTCGATGACAAACCGTTTTTTCATCCGTTCTTAAACTTAAAAAGACCAACACTCTCTAACTAGATTCAAGATGGATGTTATTTGGTTGTTGTTGTTGTTGTGTTTGCTGATTTATCCATTTTCAAATGTTGTAAAAACAGTTCTAGTAGCAATAGTTTGTTTATTTGCCTTTTTTGTGTTAAAAGTTCCGTTTGTCAATTTTTTATCTCGCAAGAGAAATCATTCGCAGAAATTGAAAATCCATGAACAAATCGTTACTACGAACCAATTTTTCATCTTGTGGATAGATTTCACGTTCTCTGCGTGCAACTTTAATATATGCTAATTACAATACTCCAAAAAATCATTCCACAAAATGGCAGAAGCGGCTAATATATACACACTCACTAACTCACTCGGATCAGCTAAAATGGTGGGAATAGATAGATCAGTTAATGATATCATCATAGAGATTAATATATAATTGGCAAAAGAATCAATTTGCGAACGCTACACACAAACTCTTTCATTTGAAATGAGTGAAAAACATAGGATTTCCGAACAAAGTAATTAATAAAGATTATTTCTGCGTATACTTTAATCAATTGAAATTTATTCAACTGAATAATCACATGAATTTAATTAACTTTGGTACAAACGATACGAAGTGCCTCTGAAGAAAAACAACGAAAACAACAACAACAACAACAGCCGAAACTGTTTTTGAAGAATGTTTCATTTTTCTAATCAATTCATATTTATCAGCGGCTTTTTTTTTGCCTTCGAATAGAGAAGGTATTGTAAAAATGCTGTGACGCATTCCTTGCGTGAATGATTCAAAAGTGGTTGTGATTCTCTGTCCGAAAAATATGTCTAAATGGTTCGATGTAAGCGAAATTATTTGAATGGATATGTTTTTAATGTAAATTTGAGGTGGATAACTTTATGATTTTGAATATGTACGTCATTTTTTTTACTGGATATGAATATTTGTCGCTTTTAGACCGTATTAGAAGAACAGTGTGACTTATTGGATGATAAGAGAACACTCGAAACGTTTTTGCTGTATCAAACGTCATCGCTTTACTATATAGCCTGTGGCTGACAATCATTTATTCTTAGCGAATTGCATTAAAATTTCTGACTAATCTTTGATAGTAGTTTTTTTGCTGAGAGTTTTTTATTTTCAGGGGAAGCTCACAGTCACTAATAGTTGTATTATAATAATACATGGCAAATGTAGACTCATTTGGGCCAACAAAGCTAAAAAAAAAGTCATCTTCAAATGAAGATCATGATTAATTCAACAGACATGTGAATGGAAGCAAATCTTACTGCGCTAAAAGCCTATATAAATAATGCTCGTGGATTTAGCATTTCACTGGCTTTGGCGATTCGTGAGTTGCTGAAGCATCATATATGCAGCGCACTCGATATTTAACGTGAAAACCTATATTCGGTACATCGAAGTTGGCCGAGGTATCATTTCGTTTGCGCGTAGCGCGTAAGCAATTCACTTGCGATATAACGTGAATCCCTATATACTATATATCGCAAGTGAATTGCTTACGCGCTACGCGCAAACGAAATCATACCTCGGCCAACTTCGATGTACCGCATATAGGTTTTCACGTTAAATATCAAGTGCACTGCATATATGATGCTTCGACAACTCACGAATCGCCAAAGCAAGTGAAATGCTGAATCCACGAGTATGCCGACAAGTCCGCTGCTTCATTGAGTGATACGTTTATTTGTAAAAATTGCGATTTCAATGGTTTGGATAATTAAATCTTGTGATTGATAATACATATTATTTTCGCTCATTCTTGTTCTTCATTGCGAGCAATTCGAACATGCAAATTCACTTTTTATGCTTGTGATCACGACTTATATTTAATACCAGTTACGTTTTATCAACAAGTTGTTTATTTTTTGTTTGTTCAAAATAAAGTAACTTTTAACAAGTTTCTCATATGAATGCTTAAATAACCACCAAAAAATGCGCATTTTTGTCAACTTTTATGAGGTATTTATGACAGTGCTTTGAATAAAGTTTTTGTTCGAAGATATGTCATCATTCAAATTAAATTGGTTCCTTTACGTTACCGGCCCATTTATTGACATCAGAATAAATCACATATAATTTTTGCGCATTAAATACATCCGATTGAAATCAATCAGGTCGAAGGTAAGAATAACCTCAACGGCTCACTAAAAACCAAATCTAAAGCCACACATTTTATGGAAGTGAATTGACTGGAAACAGAAGCCATTTTTATTTGGAATGAACAGTAGATTTGATTTAACAATGAGTTGATTAATGGAAATTTGATTGTTTTATTGAATTTATACTACTGCATAATACATGAAAACATGGGCTTTGATGGCTCCAAATTCTGTCGTGCTGGCCAAATGAAGCCTTTTCGAAATTTTATATTCCCAATAACTAATTTGCGTTGACCTGTTGTTCTAATCTAATCTTATCTTTGACATAAAACTTGTATCGTCTTCTTTTTACTCTGACATTTGAAACAATGTACGAAAATGAATGAGTCAAAAGTCCCAA
Source organism: Sitodiplosis mosellana (assembly GCF_009176505.1). NCBI lineage: Eukaryota > Metazoa > Arthropoda > Insecta > Diptera > Cecidomyiidae > Sitodiplosis > Sitodiplosis mosellana. The sequence continues at coordinate 798,975 of NW_022601467.1, forward strand.
ACAAAAAAACGATCCGAAGAAACAACAACGACAACAACAACAAAAAATACAATAGCTGGGGCCATTTTGCAACCAGTTTGGCTCTTTCATTCATTCTCACTCCGCTGATGCTCCTTTATTGCCATTTATTATTGATGTAACGAACAGCAACACACAAGAATTTCATTGCCTCGTGTCAATACAATAAAAGCAGGGCACCAATGAAAAATCGCACTCACACAGCCAGACCACACTTATTCAAATTCCCATTGATAATAATAAAAACATTCGGTTTACTTTAAAACTAGGGGGTTAGTTGCTATCGGTGCATCAGATCGTTTGAGTGCACATTAATAAGGCTCCAGAAGATTTGCTCCGTACGGTGCTCTTTTGTGACTACGAAATTGGTTGACGCTTCAATTCTATGGACGCTGCCATATTGAAAATTTACGTGCGAAATGGTGCACGCACTCAATAGTTCCACTTATTTTAATAAGTAATCTATATAGGTAGTGCTGCCACATCGTCATTTACATCGATCCAAAAATCGTCAAATATAATACTCAATGAAGCATCGGACTTGTCGGCATACTCGTGGATTCAGCATTTCACTTGCTTTGGCGATTCGTGAGTTGCCGAAGCATCATATATGCAGTGCACTCGATATTTAACGTGAAAACCTATATTCGGTACATCGAAGTTGGCCGAGGTATGATTTCGTTTGCGCGTAGCGCGTAAGCAATTCACTTGCGATATA